>NW_013952681.1:255418-265370 GCF_001266775.1 Austrofundulus limnaeus | reverse complement strand
TCCTTTGTACGAACAAAAGTAAGAGAAATTTAGGATAAAAATACGAACATGTTCTTGCATGAGGCCCATTGTTTGTCTTGGTTCAGTTCTGTTCTCAAGATCCATGTTTTGCCTCGTGCTTTTTGTTATTTAGTTTTTTTGTTGCTGTCTCGTCAACCTTTTTCTTTAATAAATGCTTTTATTACTATTTGAAGTCCTGCCTGCCTGCATTTTGGGTCCACCCTGCCATCAGACCTTGTCAGAATGATCGGACCACAACTGGACCCAGCAGGTGGGAAAAAGTTTTTGTTTTCCTTTGAAGAGGACTTGGAAATTTTTAAGAAGATCCAGGCTTTCCTCCACACTCAAGATCCTTCGTGGATTTATGGGTCAGGTGGGTAGCCACTAAGGATCGTATTGATCTGGTGGCCCAGTATCCCCGCCTGATCGCCTACCCAGATGTGTCGGATCTTTTTTCTGAAACTCTGAAGAAACTGTCAGAGCTGTCCTCTTCTTTCCTGGCTTCTCGTCTGCTGCAACATAGGCTGAGACCGCCACGCTGTATTTGGCTGAGACTGCCACGCTTTTTTCGGCTGAGCTGAAGGGTTCCAGCTCTGTCGAGCTGAAGGGGTGCTGTTTCACCGAGCCTTCTTTTTTTGTCACTTCAGTAGAAAATGAAACCAAATATTATTAGTTTATTTAGTTAATTTATTTCTTCATCATCAGTGACTTTTTTTAAGTGAGAAGATAAGAAAGAAAATAAGAAAAGTGAAAAGAGCTGAAACTACAAATGTATGAAATATACTCAATAGGACCACAAGACATCCCCCCAACATCCACACGTCCACTCCCACCAATAACAAATATATATGCATAATGACATACTAATATTTTCACCCACATCTACATACATGCCTGCATGTATTATACGTACAAATGCATCCCCGCTCCCCCTTATGTGTTGTGAGCATGCATACCTATCCAAGGTTTCTCCAATAGAATATTTAATAGTGACTGTGAAGAGCCCAAGACCCAGCCCCCAAGACCCGAGGCAGACAAAGAGGGGAGCCAGAGCCCAAYACCSCAAGAMCGACCCCGAGCACAGAGCCCCCAGGGCCACCCACGCAGGACGAACCACACACCCACCCCCCAGATTGGACCACAGGCGGGAACCAGAAGAGCTCCATGGGCAGCCACATTCAGAAACCCCCGGGGGCAGCAGCGACAAACCCATAGGCCCCCGCCGGAGCCCGCCGCCCCAAGGAAGATCCAGGCAAGGGCACAGAGGACTGGGCCCCAAGGAACCCCCAGGCCACGGCCCAACGGGACCAGAGGACACGATGCCCAGGCGCCCAGCCCCAGACAGAGAGGGCCCCAAGCACGCCGGCAGGGAGGGGCTCATCCCACCAGGGAGCAGTGCAGCAGGGGCGCAAAGCACAAAAACCCAGTCTGACAAGTACCCAGTCATACACAAACACATTCGTACCATCCCACCCTCATCCTCATCCTCATTCACTCAAAGATATACAATAACAACACAATCCAATCACGCTCCCGATACAAACACTATGCCCCCCAGGTTCAAGACATGTCCCCCTCCCCCCGCAGGGGGCAGACCATATCCAAACCCGGAAGGTAGATCCATTCTATCTGGGGTGGAGAGTAGCCGACAGCCAAGATCCGACCCAGGGCCTGCCCAGCCGGCAGGCCAGCCCCCACTGCCACGGGGAGTCCATACCCCGACCACCCCCACACCCCACTGACAACCAGGCACCCGCCCCCGGCCGACCGCCCACAGAACCCCGACAGCCACCCCCGGACAGCATGCCGACCGCAGCAATCAGGAGCCATGGTCAGGGGGTCCAAACGGCCCCAGGGAGCGCGGAGCGGCAGAACCTCCCCAGCAACACCCCGGCCCCCAAACCCCCCAGCAGCCCGGGGCCCCACCCGACAGCCTGCCGCCCATCTGGACCCCGCCCCCGAAACAGCAATCAGGCAACGGGGTGGGGTGGGGGATTAATTAAGGAAAAAAAGAGGAGACCCTGACACACACACACKCACCCTCAAATGTGCTGTTGATGTGTGGTGTTCTATAATGTAATTAAAAGAGGAAAGAAGAATGAGCAGAGGCCAGCATGAAGCCGGTTTTTCCCTCCACCCCGACTCTATCCCAGGAGCCCTAGATGTCTAACTGCAAAAAGAACAGAATAGACAAACCCCCCACCACCAACACAAAAAGTAGCCTAACGTTAGCACTGTGCTCACCTAATGTGTACCCACCGACCAACTGTGCTTACTTAACATTATAACTGGTGATTAATCGTAATAATAATATAATGACAATAAATCAGAGTTTCACTAACCTTGACGTTAGATCTAATACAGCCAAGGAGTGATCTSTAAARAACTGGCCATTAATATACATTTTATCTACTGCTATTGTAGCTCTGCAGCCTTCAGCTAGATGCTTTTTTCTGATGGGAAACAAAACACGATGGCGATCGAGGTATACTTTAGGGAACTGATGGTTAACACTAAAGCTAGTACCACATAGCTCCCTCCCACAGCTAATAYCCTGCTCCTTCTGTTTGAAATGTTCAAATTTTGCAACAATAGCCCGTGGTCGTTTGCTGTCGTGTCTCTTACCTACCATCCGATGTACACGGTCGAAGGTGATGTTGTTTACCGTCTCACTGGAGAGGTTCAGCTGGTTCTGAATGAAGCTCTGGACTGCAGCCTCTGGGTCCTCATTAGCTTTCTCGGGGATGCCGGAGAAAACGAGGTTGTCCCTCATGCTTCTGGCCTGGATGTCTAAGATGGTTTCCTTCATCGTCTTATTATCTCCAGACAGCTGTGACATCCCCTCAGTGAGTTGAGACAATTTTCCTTTCAACTTGGTGTTCTCGCTAACTAGCAGAGCTACTTGCTCCTGACTAAACTCCAGTGATACAGTACATTCAGAGCCTGGAATTCTTTATGCAGCACCTCACTAAAGCTAACCGGCTATCTAAACTGCTTAGCTTTTGATTGATCGACTCCAGTATGTCCTTAAAGCCTGTCGTTTCTGGAGAAATATTTGAAATATAGTCTGAGCTTGCCGAGCGATTCCTCTTTGATGTTGGCGTGCTAACTGACATGCTAGCTGCGCCGCCAGAGGTATGTTTCGGTTTGCCCATGACTATTTTTTCAAAACACTCATCAATGAGAAACTCCAGACTCTCCACTGTTTCTCCGTCCAGTTTGTTATAATGAAAAGCCAATTAATAACAGGTAGGACGTTATAAATGATAAATGCATTAAACTTGTTTAATTATTTAGTGTATTTACCTGAGAACCAAGCTTACCAGTACATTATCCCTTAGTTGATTAAGCTCGTTGAGAACTCAGCAGCTCATGCACCCCTCCTGCATTACTAAAAGTAAGTTTAGCAACTTAGCTGATGAAATTTATCCTGCAATAAAATGTTAAATAAAAATGCAACTGCAAGCACTGATATTGTAGCTAAACCTGAACTATAAAGATTTTTTAAAATATTTATGTGTAACATTTTAACTGTAAAGTTCTTCCAGTGAAAAGACATGTAAATACAGTACATGTCCCAATGCCTTTTAAATCTGATTTGAAATTGATCACTATGGTAAAGGGGAAGTGCATGGTCACGCAAACGTACGTAAAGCCAACATCAAGAGAAGAATAGACTGTCTCATTTCATGTCAATTTTAAGCAGCCTACCTGGACAGTGAAGGACGTGGCCGAGCTGAGCTACGTGCTCATGAGCACCCAGCCCATGAATTGAGACACAGCCAGAGTGTGTATGGGGAGTCTGAGTGGAGTATGGCATCCATTTTGTGTGTGTGTGTACATTGAATAACTGGGTGTGAGAATGAGGGTGGGAACGTGCAGTTTTGCCTGGTTATCTGTCAGGTTGGAACTTGGGCTGCCCCTTCTCCTGGATCATCTTACTTCTCCATCCTCTTTTGTCTTACATAACTGTGTGTCTGGAAGAATGGTTAAATTATCTTCACATCAGTGACACGTAACATGAAAAAAGCTTACTAAAAGGATTTCAAAACAGGAGAAATAAAAATCTATCTTTCATTAGATTTATTAGTTGTTTTATTCATGCATGTATTGTGTGCTGAATGCATTGTTCTTGCTAAATTTTTATACGAATACATCTTTGATCAAACACATAATGCTTATAAAAGAACCATTTTCATATTTAATTTGTGTTTAAGGTGTGAGGCTCCATTCCGTGACTCACAGTTTTTATTTTTTCAGWAAAGTATTATAAATTCATCTGCAAGTGGCAGATCCCAGAGGTCTCTGCGTGAAAACTTCATTATTCCTGTAACTTTGATTTGCCATTACTGCAGAAATTACCTACAAATCTCAAAACAGTGGAAGGCCTTCAGCTGAATCCTTTTCATTCTTTTACAAAGGTTGGAGGCAAATTGAAAAAAGTGTGACTAAGCCTCGCTGCTTCCTGTGGGATTTAACTTACAAGCTGAGTAAGGTAGAATAAAGACAATTAAATGCATTTTATTCTGTTTTAAAAAGCTCACAGTAAAGTGCAGTGTCTAGTCCTAGTCTTAATTAGTAAAACCTTAAAACCTTTCTGTGCCTAAAAATATATATTAATAAAGGACTGCAAGGACTGCCTTTCTTGCCAGAGTTTTAGARAAACATAATTATGACCCCCGCACGTGAAGCGTAAGCGGGAGTCATATTGTTTTCGTTTGGTTTATTTTTATTTTTTCCAGTGATTTTTGGTCAACCGTAGCACAAAAACGGCTGCACCAATCAACATGAAATTTGGCAGGACTGTAGATGAGTCRGACCTACACTGCACCAGCCAACGGTTTGACGATACACCCCATATTTGAGGAGGGGGCTCCATCCAAAGAGGGGGTGTCTGGACATGAAAAATGCTTATAACTCAGAAACTGTTRAARATAGAAGCTTCAGATTTATTTTGTTGTTTAGCTCTGATGAAGCTCTATCCATCAGGCCCACCAATAAGTGCAACATCCTCTGCAATGTTCTCACTTTCTTCTTCAAATGCAACAGTGGTGGGCACCAGCCCGCTAAAGTGCAAATCCGCTAATTGCGGACCTAAATATTTTGCTTGCACTTTAGCAGTCTTACTAATTTTTATAATTCATAAATGGATTTGCACTTTCTAAAATTAAAATGCAGTACTGCTAATAACTAATTAACTACCAGTCATCATTATCTTGAACAGCAGAAGGTATGGCTGTCAATGAATCACAACACATGTGATCTATCCAACAGCACCCCTCCCAGATAAACACACTTATTGTGAAGGTATACATCCTTGCTGACTGTTGCTTTCGGTCACGGTTCTCATTTTACAGACATTTCCCACAATGCTTTGTGTCTGCTTACGTAGCKGGAAGGCAATGGTTAGAACCATGTGACCGGGTGACACTATCTGTCCCAGCAAAAACAGTTGACGTTTGTAATCCATACTAAAGTTTTGTATGTATTGATTTATTTTACTTTACAATCGGAGCTCCTTTTAAAAAATATATATATATAAAGTTTAAACACTGGAGCTCAATACTTGACGTAATTGGCTGAAGCAATCGGCCAACGGGGTTAGCTAAAGGGACGCAGAAATGATTTAATGATGTTATGCTCATGAAGACAGACATCTAGTGGTCAACTGGAGCGATAAACAAAAGTGTGGAAAACTTTAAAATCCATGCTCTTATTTTGAAGTGAAGATAGTTTCCTGTACTCCATGCTTTCGTTTCCCGTCAGGCCATCACAAATCAAATCTGTCATGTACCCAGAAAGCATCGCTTCAGTTTTCCAATAAACAGTTTTAAAATTACTTTATTGATGCTTCTTTAATGGAAAATCTACACAAAAAACACAAAGAAGCAGCCGAACTAGCAATTCTCAACAACTTTTTAAAGAAGCAGCCGAACTAGCAATCCTCAACAACTTTTTAATTTTTACACCAGGAGCCAAAGGTCTGTTTCAGGAAATCACATCCCCAGCAATCGGCGGTTGTAGGATTAAGCTGTGCAAGAGTTCATACACCACTAGTTGGCAGTGTTGTGCATAAATATTGTACATGAATTGTTGCCAGCTAGTATCAAATTGAACTTGCGTTTTAAAATTAGCTTCAGCTAGTTTTTCTATGACATAAGCGTTTTTGAAGTTGCTGACCTAAATATTTTCATAAGCGCTTTAGAAATTGCGGAGCTAATTTTTGGATTAGCGCTGCCCACCACTGAAATGCAATTTATCAAAAGCCAGAAAATAAAGGACACTAAATCACTGCTACGCTACAAAAGAGGCTGACCCCTGTGCCACACTGAGATACATAAAGCCTCTGCATACTCCATCCGAAGCTGCAAAATCAGCTGTAATTGCGTGACAAAACTTGAGTCAAGGCCTGCGCTGAAATTTCTCACAGGTGACAAYTATTATGTGATTGGTCACATTTATGGGCACATTAATCATGGAAAAGTGCTCAGACAAAAATGGTGTCATTTTGATTAAACTATTTTGCTTCTAGAAACCGGCAATTGTGCATCCAAATAACACTGATAGTTTTGAAAAGGAGATGTCTGAAGTAGTCTGAGAGTATGCCCATCTACAGGATTTTATTAGACATTTTTAATTGGCCAAAAATTCCTGGATGAAGAGATCACAGTTTTTGTGAAACCCTGTGCTGTGACGTGTACTGTGGTGGGAGGGGTTTCCCAGGAGCTCTGCGCCTTGTGTCTTAAGGACTATGAAAGGTGCATGCACAAACAAACCTCCCAACACCACGTGACAAGGAATGGACTGTTGGCTTCGGATTGAGCATGTAGGGCCCTTTAGATGAGGGGTTCTTAACCTTTTTGACCTCGGGGCCCAATTTGTTGAACATAAAGTGACTCGAGGCCCAGTCAGACATTACCAATATACGGATCAAAATGATAGTTATTCTAAATCTTGGTTTAATTTGTATTGTATTTGCATTATAACTAAATTAAATACACTTACAGTTTAAAAGTAAAACATTTGTCAAATAATAAGACATGATTATGACAAACATTTTTTTATATTGTAACCCGCCCATGACAATTATTTCTTTAGAATACATTCAAAATTTTTAGAAATAAACTACAAAAATGAATTTGATAAAGTGCAAATTAAAATATAGTTGAATCTGCAACGGTATTTGATAATGTTTTGAACTTGTAAAATATTGCATGGTAGAACAAGAAGCTGCACTTCATATTAGTGACAACCTTGGGCAATTTTTGACAGGTTTCCTTTCATTTTTGCTTCTACTTCTGATTTAAAATAGGTTTCCATTCTCTGTGGGTATCTATCTTGTTGGTGCAATACCGCCACTAGTGGTGAGAAAGTGTATCYCACCTTATTCAATATCAGTCGCTGTGTCTCAAGTCAGGGCCTGGGTCCTCATGAGTGCGCATTTGTCGGCTGCATACGCCATTGCCCCGTATGGAGGACTGTCCCAATTCGAAGGCTCCTCATCATGCGGCCGAGGAATGCGTCCTTCTTCCTGTCAAAATCCGAGGATGCATCCATGTATCCTTACCAGCCGAGGATATCCCAGGATTCAATGCAGCAAAATAAACTGAGAAATGAAGATGGTGGTGTTTTTATTTTTTTAACGTGTCGGTGCAGTTTGGAAATTCACCACGGACCGAAGGATTTGTTTTTTAAAAGTAAGTTTAGCAACTTAGCTGATGAAATTTATGCTGCAATAAGATGTTAAATAAAAGAAAATGCAACTACAAGTTATGAGAATAAAGTATTATAAGAACAAAATCATAACATTACGAGAATAAAGTCATAATATTATATTATTTTGAGCATCCTACCCAGCCCAGCAAGGGTGTGGCCTACATGGTCCAGTCCTCATGAGGACCCAGCCCATGAATTGAGAGACAGCCAATGCGGCCCTCTATGGCCCAAAGTTTAAAACTGTTGTTCCTTTGAGGCCCTCAAGGTGGCGCTCATGGCCCACAATTGGGCCGCGGCCCATAGTTCAAGAATCTCTGCTTTAGATCACGCCATGAGTCAATTTAATGCAAGTAGTACCAAAGCTTTCCATGTCTGTCATTTGGACCATGAAAAAGTGTATCAGTGAGGTAGCTATGGAAGATCTACAGGCACGCTCAGAGACTACAGACTGAGGTGCCTTTATTCTTGTCACCATCTGTGTGGATGAATACACACAGACTGTGAGCTTGTACACCAACTTCTGTGAGGACAGCTGTACACTTTCATGTGAGTTAGACCAAAGAAAAACTGAGACAGCTGAGGCAGCTGAAGAACAATAGTTAAAACAAAGGCCCTATTCACATTTGTGCTTTTGTGAAAATGTTGATGTCAAAAAATTTGACTTCATGTGTTCAGAACTGAAGCTTCTTTTCATATTTGGTGGTAAAGTGCGTATTTTCCTATCAAATGTAGATGTTGCATGCAGATATACATTCAGTCACTTCACATCTTGGTGAGAAACAAACTAGAAAAACAAGTTCCTGTAATAATGACAGTACATGCAGACATATGTACTGCATTCATGTTACTTTGACGTTAAAGTTCAGAGCCATTTGAGTCACCTTTTGTTCAATTACCTAATAGATGCAATATAAGAGAAACTGGACATGGGTTTTTACGATGTAAAAYCAAGTGTGCATTGCTATGTAGCATGGATTTGCCTGCAGCAGTGGACTTGCAGAATGAAATGTGACCAAGTTCAAATGTGTTTTCTACTAACTTGTGCTTGTCAAGTCAGCAGGTGTTTGTAATGAGGGTAATTGTGTGACAATATGACGTTTGTAGAGATTTTTTGTTAAAGTTGCTGTAGCTGGGTTTTGAACCCTGATCTCCCACATGAAAGCCCACAGAGTTAACCATGAGACCATTGGAGCTGTGGCAGAGACCACTGCCAGGGTTTGGTTTGTATGTGTGCAGAAAGAGGCCACATTGCCAATGTAATTTTTGACACTAAACTGAAACATATTACAGAAATAGAGCAATGTTAGGACAGTATTATAGTAAAACATCAAAATACAATCATATTAGTATTGTAACCACTGAACTATTGAGATTAAATATTATTAAACTATAGTTCAGTACTGAGTAGATACAGCAGGGGGCAGTATTGGACCAATACAAAGCTCCATTGACTCCCATTATAAATCATTAAACATCAATATTTCAAAAACTATAAGTTGTACAGGCACCAAAAGGCATGGCCATCATTTGGCACAGGAGTTTTGCAGATATAAATTACAAAGGCAGCTCTAGGACAAAGTATGCAGAAGGTGAAGCATGCCAAAGTGGAGATGACTTGGATGGGAAACGAATCACAATAGTGTGCATTGCATTGGCAATGCACACTGATAAAGGAGCAACAATGATTAARGACTTCACAAATCTCAGTGTCAGAGCAAAGACTGAAGATTTTAACCTGTTCAACTCTTCCACAGATGAATGGGACACTGATAGCTGTCAGCTGCTTTACAGCTCTACTATGAATGCACTATTAGCTCTGTAATTAGTTAGATAAATATAATGCAACATAAGCTGTTGATGTGTGATTGACTGTATATTATAGCTGACAACACATGTGGTTCAACAAGTCAAACAATTAAAACAAACAATAAACTGGATAAGCTTATCTATGCATTGTCCTGTAATCTATTTTGATTAATATAATCCCAACAAAATGAAACTTTTTATTAAGAAGAATTTTAATAAACAGTTCATTAAAACTTTTAATTGACAACAAAATACTGTATTTTTAATGCCCCAAATTCTAACAAAGATGTGTCTACGTTTGACAAGAATTTTCTTCTAAAACCGCAGAATTCTCTGAGTCAGCATCAGGTATTTGTAGTTTATCATAAATATCTGCTAAATTTAATTCTACCAGGCATTTTAATCCCTTTAAATTAAACAATAATTTTAG
>NW_013952681.1:252341-253601 GCF_001266775.1 Austrofundulus limnaeus | reverse complement strand
TATATGTACACTTTGAATAAAATTCTCCTTTTTGAATTTAATTGAATTGAATTAAGTGTATTTATTAATTAGTCCATTTATATATTTCCGCTTTTAGTTTTCATTATGTCAGTTTCGGTCCTCCGTACTGCAGAAGCCTGATAATCACCCATTCATTCAAATTCGGTGTGTTTTAGCAAAGAAAAAAAATAAAACATGCAGGGCTGTGGCCCTCGAGGACCAGGATTGCCCACCCCTGCTCTAGAGAGAGATGAATATGATTTAGATTTTTATTTCTGTGACTGTATATGACCCACGGCAGACACAGCATTAACAGCAGMTTAGCAGGTCCTATTCCACGACTGACACTGCTAAAAATGACATTTTCTTTTATGGATCTCTGAGAGCAGGACTTCAGTCTCTGAACTCGTTCTTTTTACTTTGTGCTGTCATTTTCATGAAAGGACACTTCCTGGTATGTGGGGCAGGAAGCATAGCCTTATATGGTGTTTTTGGGGATTGTAATTATTGCTTCCACTGTCAGTCTGTTTTGCTCTGTGTGTAAACTAGTGAAGGTGACTGTAGGTGAAAGTCTCTGAGTGATATGACTTCTGACAAGTTTCTTAAAGCACTTTATTATGACTGGAGTGAGAGCCATCAGCTGGAAGTTATTTAGGCAGCTGCTGATCTTCTTTGCTGGTACAGGGATGGTGGTTGAGGACTTTAGGCAGTCTGGGACAAGACCTGTGCCTGAAGAAGTTTAAATATTTTAGACCCCTGTGAGCCAGTCTGCACAGTCCATTATCTGATTATTTTACTGAGTTTGAGTTAAACTTGTGTTGTACTTATGGATGTGGTGATAACAAAGATAATATACCTTTGACATTAACCTTTCCTACACTAGTAAGACTCAGCTGCAATTGCATTTTAATATACAGTGTACATACAGACTTTATAAATTTACAGTGACTTTATAAAGACTGTATTTGATTGCAGAGGATGATTAATATTTATAGGTATTAAAAGAGACTGGAGTTTTGGTGCAATGGATCAGATTTAAAATGTTTACACCTATAATAAAATGGTCAGTTTGTCAACAAAGGCAATATTATTGATATTGTAATAATCTTTCAGCCAGATTTAGAGATGAAATTTGGCTGAATTTGAGTGACAGTGCCTGAGATGACTTACATAACCTGTAGGACCTGTAGCATGCAGCACTTCTATTGGCTGTGTCCAAAACAACAGGCTGGGTCCTCTGAAGGCCGAATTCGTCGGCCG
>NW_013952681.1:248095-249804 GCF_001266775.1 Austrofundulus limnaeus | reverse complement strand
CAAACCAGCAGCTCTCATTTACAGTCGTCTCGTTCAGCTTGGTACTTTTCTCCTCTCAGTAGGGTTGTTTACAGCACGATTTCTGTTAGCTTCTTAGCCTAGCCTCCATCACAGCGACATACGTCGCAGCCAACTGATCCAATCATTTTAAACTTCAGCAGAGGCCACGCCTCCTGCAAGAATCACTTCTCTATGCATCAAGTCCAGACCCTRGTACGAAGCAAAGTGAAGGACYGYYTCTGGTTTAAACCAGGCTACCAAAATAKAGAGTAAATAGAAAAACATAGATCTACAAAATAAGTTCTAAATAGAAAACACATATCATGACAGTTTATGCAGAAAAAATAAAAATGCTGTATCAAAAATGAGTAAATGTTCAGGCTGGATTAATGTGTTAAATATATGTAAACATTTTCATATTAAACTACATGGGATGGGCAGTCATCCTGCAGTGTTCAAGTATGAACATGCACAAAGTGTAGCCACTGAAGTTTGGGCGTCAGCTGGGTGGACCTAAGACTCATCAGAAAATCCTCAGACATCAAATTTAAGGCTGTTGATCTTTTTATACAACTTCTTTTAGAAGAGTATTATTGTCACAAGGCTCAGCCAAATCTGGGTAGCACAGCATCCAAATGGATGTCACCATGTTGTTCGTTTTATTGAAACTTTCAGCTCCACGGCTCTCATGTGTTTCAGTACTGCACCCAAACTTTTCACTGTCTTTTTTGAATCTGAAATCAATCTATATGTCACATCATTTCTTTTGTTTTTCAGTAGTAAAATGTGTCAGCTCAGCAGGGCTTCGCCAGCAGGGACTAACAAGWAGAATCGTTGAATGTAAAGTATGTCTGCAGAATCAAAACAAGCCTGATAATATTCTGTCGCTCTCTATTATAATTAGATGGGAAACGGCAGTGAATATTCATTCCTCAACAACGTGCATGGCTATCAAAAGGAGCTGCATAAAAATGAAGAGAAACATCACAGCTGCTGAGAAGAGATTAAAATTCAAATAAAAGATTGTATGTAGCAGATCAGTAAATGTACAGATTATTGAAAATCGTTATAATGATTGGATGAATTGAAAATGTAATTTATTTTAACTAAAGTCATAATCTTTAATCTGTTTTACTGTGAATCCAACAGCACCTTCTTTTCACAAATACAAATAAAGTGAAAAAAATTGACCTAGAGACTGAAGATAAAAACTAAACCATAAAACTACGTTTTTAAATGTTAAACAGAAAAGGAACATTTTGTTTCATTTTAGCATTTGAGTTTGTTAGCATAGTAACTGTGAACTGGTTGGTTGATGTGAACTAAGGAAGTATTTTTTTAAAGTGGGGTCCGTGCAGCCAGGGGGCGCTGGGGGCCTCAGAAAGCTGGAGGGAAGATTAGAAAGAAAATGCAAAAATAATAAAAAATAAATCTAATAAATGTTTTAAATCATTATCATAAAATTGAATCTGTTTTTAAATCATTATTTTAAAATATATTTTGTAATAATATATTGAAATACAGGGGTTGGACAATGAAACGGAAACACCTGGTTTTAGACCACACTTATTTATTAGTATGGTTGGTGTAGGGCAGAGGAGCCCAAATTTGGCCCACCAAGTCATTTGATTTGGCCCACCAACAGTTGCCAAAGTTACAAGGTTGTAACCTGTTATCCTATAGGTAGAAACACAGTGTTTCCATTGGTC
>NW_013952681.1:246359-247765 GCF_001266775.1 Austrofundulus limnaeus | reverse complement strand
AAAGGACTTTACTTAAAGTATTTGTATTTCATGTATTATATAACTGCATTTGGCCCGCAGCCATGGATAGATTTTCATTTTGGCCCCCTTGGGGAAAATGTTGGGCACCCCTGGTGTAGGGCCTCCTTTTGCGGCCAATGCAGCATCAATTCATCTTGTTAATGATATATACAAGTTCTGCTCAGTGGTCAGAGGGATTTGGAGCCATTCTTCTTYCAGGATAGTGGCCAGGTCACTACTTGATGCTGGTGGAGGAAAACGTTTCCTGACTTGCTCCTCCAAAACACCCCAAAGTGTCTCAATAATCTTTAGATCTGGTGACTGTGCAGGCCATGGGAGATGTTCAACTTCCCTTTCATTTCATCAAACCCATCTTTCAGCAGTCTTGCTGTGTGTATTGGTACATTGTCATCCTGATACACAGGATCGCCTTCAGGATACAATGTTTGAACCATTGGATGCACATGGTCCTCCAGAATGGTTCGGTAGTCCTTGGCAGTGACACGTCCATCTAGAACAAGTATTGTCCATGATATGGCAGCCCAAACCATCACTGATCCACCCCCATGCTTCACTCTGGGCATGCAACAGTCTGGGTGGTACGCTTCTTTATGACATGAAACTCAGGAAGTCAGAGGTTTGAGTGGAACTGATTAACCAAACAGGAGGCGAATGAAAAAAAGGTAAGTGATTTTATTTATAGGTGCGGGAAAAGTGAGCTCATCCAGATCTGGGACCCAAACAAAGCTAAAATACAAAGAGCCATCAAACTGAAGACATTTATTGGGGTTTGCTTATGTACTGATTTTAGTTACACTACACATGGTATATTCTTTTTATTAGGAGAACAGTAATATCTTTTATAATGTGGTTATTTGTTTGAATTGATGATTTTATGTAGATTCATGCCTGAACACAGATTCAACACATAACTGAACCYTTGGTCTTCATTAGGCCAGAGAATATCGTGTGAGGACATGGCTTTGCCATTCTGATGATGCAATAAAATAGGCGGAGTCATGTCCTGAAGTTCTTGTTATATTGAAATGACTTCCACCCTCTCCAACCTGTTAGATAAGTACAGTACGAGTCACATTCATTGTTCCAGCTCAGCTCTCACTCTCTCTGACCTTTCAGCCTCTTCTGGATGTCATTAGCTGTGTTTCCATTGCAAATGTGCGCAAAACTTTGTCGAAATTGTCTTAATGTCGAAAAAACAGTTTTGCAACTGCGGTGTTTCCATTAAGTAAGAAATGTTATTAAAGTCACGCGTGNAAATGTCCCATGAGCCTTTGTTACTTGAGCGTATGGCAGACTTTCTCCAAGTGCACAGACTAAAACAAAAGAGGGCCATTGCACAGCTTAATCGTTAAAAACAAAGGACTTTACTTAAAGTATTTGTATTT
>NW_013952681.1:241528-244567 GCF_001266775.1 Austrofundulus limnaeus | reverse complement strand
GTCTAGCCTCCCCTCCACCCCAGCGTACGTCATGTCACCTAGCAACTGTGACGACGCTAAACAGAAGCAAAATTAGAAAAATATCAATTTATTAGCATTATTAATATCACAAAACAATAAAATTAACTTAAAGGTAACATTTGAAGAACTAATTGACCCGCTGTAGGTGCATGTTTATTTTGCGTTTTTTATGACAAAATAATATTTAAAAACATGTCTATGCAAATGATAAAAGTATTAGAATTACAACCGCTAATTTTTTAAATTTTTATATCACCATATTTTTATTTAAAACGTATTCTTTTCTCTCGCTTTTTCCGCCATTACTAGCATAAAAAAATCTCCGGTTGGGCCTCAATGCATTGTGGGATATGCTGGGCCGGGAAGGATCCATCAGACCAGTCCTTCGATTCGGGCCAAAGGAAGGACGTATTTGTCGGCTGCATCGGAGGAGTATTCGGTTTTGGACGTCCTTCGTCGCGGGGCTGTGACGTATGTGGCCGACGAATTCAGCCTTCAGAGGACCCGGCCTGCCGTTTTGGACACAGTAATAGTCTTTTTCACCAGTAGAAACAGCCGGTTGTTGATCATGTGACTCCCGTGATGAGACAAAAGTGTTTCCATTGCAGTTTTGTGAAAAACACCAATTTCGATACYGCTGGAGAATCACTTCATCCTAGCGCAAAACCATTTTGTCGAAAAACGTAATTTTTTTCAAAATTGACGTGTTTCCATTGAGCAAGTTTATTTTTGAAATTCTAATTTGCGCATTTTCATGGTCAATGGAAACGCAGCTAGTGTTACTAAGAATAATTACTTCTCTATAATAGTTGTTGTGGAATACTTATTTCTGTATCACCTTGACACTGTCCACTTGTTCATATCTTGTGATATCCTTCCGGACGTCAGCATCAAGTTGACCTATTTCCGTGTATCAGGATGGGGCAGGTTATGATTGGTTGTTCATTATCACATGGTGATAGCTGACAGTATAACATTGCTTGCCCGGCCTATGACAGGCGGGCCCACATTCAACAGACTTCGTGATTGCTTTCTGTTCCATGTCTGCCCATCAATAAATGATTTTACGACCATACTCYCAAGACTTGTCTTTTAACACCCTTTTCGCCGTGTTTCTGACCATTTTGCCGCGACAGTAGTTTATCTTAAACTTTGTTCAAMTGTGCTTATTGTCCTTGTTGTCAAATTTTGAAACCAAACCCAGTAATAACACATTGTTAGGGTCTGTATTGCCTCATCATCAATAAAACATAACTTCCCAGAAATCTGCAAGCAGAAATTAGATTAATCAAAACACCTTTTCTACATCATTCTTTCAGAAGAGGAAGTTACTGTTCCGTCTTTTCTGACTAAGAGATAATGAAAGGTATTTTTGATAATAACATCTAGTCCCACTCTGCTGATATTTCAATCCAACCACTCAGATGTGACGACGAGTGACACATGGATCAAAAACCTACCAACAACTCTTTTTAAGTGTCTGCCATTATTTTTACAAACTGTTTTCAAAGATGATTTTGAGTTTAGAGGTCATGTCACCTCAGAGGGCCCAAACAAGAGCASATCTTCTCTTTGTGGGTTGGAAGGAGGTTGTATTTTCCCTTTTTTTTTTTGAATGTCAGTTTTTTTTTTGTGAATGTAGCTCCATAAATATTAAGAAAAACTTGTAGTTTAAAATCCCACACAGCTTCATGTTTTTGAAAACAACTACTGAAATATAGTTCTGTTCTGTTTGAATAGAAAAACAATGGACACAATTTTACCAAAATAAATCTTAGAGTTTATTRATTCTCCCAATTGTACAATTCATTTATTCATATCTCTCAAAAATTTGGATTGTCTGTTAAACGTTAATGAGAATAGGGGACTAGACTGAACTGACTGCATTTCTGACTCTTTGGAAAGTCATACCACAGATGTCTCTCAGTGCTGCAGTTCCCTCTGTCTTTAGCTGTGACTCAGCAGATCCTTGAGTGGTCGTCACATAATTGTACAAACGAGAGTGCACACTCAGCTTTAAGCACTAATGTAAGAACACTGCAAAGGGCTGCTTCTTCCTTAATTCACACCATCACACAAAAACACAACCAAGGAGCAGCTTTTAGATCATTCCTTTTACTGCCTGTATGTTTATGTTTATTTCATTTATTCAMTTTATTAAAAAATAAATAAATACAAAATAAACACAAAAACACATTTAAAATGAAAGGTGGCAGAAAGAAGAAAAAACTCTCATATCTGCCTCTTTTTTCCAAAATTAATTTCAAGCAATATCAAGAAACTAAACAAATTATAACAATCAATTCCTTCTCAAACAACAGCTTTTGATAATTATACAACTTCATATTTCTTTAGCAAACTTATTTTTATCATTCTCTTAAACAAATATACTGAACCAGCATTTTTATAATAACTTTCCAGATTATTCCACAATCTTGTTCCTTGAACTGAAGTACATCGGTCCTTCAAATTTGTCTTAATTTTAAGTTTTCCAAACATCTCGGCTGTATCTCAATTCAAGCCTAGCTGGGCCACATAGACCACATCCTTGCTGGGCCGGGTAGGATGCTCAAAACTGTTGCGAAATGAGACGGTCCAGCCTTCGCCTGATGTCGGCTTCACGTAGGTTTGCGTGACCACGTGCTCCCCCGTTACCATAGTGATCAGTTTCATGTCGGACTTAAAATGCTTCGGGACGTGTTTACACGTCTTTTTACTGGAAGAATAAATTCACAATTAAAAAGGTAAATGTAAATAAAGAAAACAATAATTTGGGTTTAGCTCCAGTATTTACAACGGAGATAACACATATTTTTTATTATTACAAAAATAAAGTCATAATATGTGAATAAAGTTGTAATATTATGAGAATAAAGTCAGTTCTTGGTGACCTTAAGAATGCTGGAACAATTTATTAATTTAGTAAAATGATTAAAAGTTTTTTTAATGAGATATGAACAAAGATTTGGTTGATATTTGTATTTTTGTTGTGAAGTTGTTATTTTAAATTATATTGTG
>NW_013952681.1:238973-240709 GCF_001266775.1 Austrofundulus limnaeus | reverse complement strand
TATTTTGCTGCATTGGATCCTGGGATATCCTCGGCTGGTAAGGATACATGGATGCATCCTCGGATTTCAACAGGAAGTAGGACGCATTCCTCTGCCGCATGATGAGGAGCCTTCGAATTGGGACAGTCCTCCGCGCGGGACAATGACGTATGCGGCCGACAAATGCACACTCATGAGGACCCAGACCCTGGATTCAGACACAGCCCTCAAGTCCCTTAAGATTAGAAGATCTGTCTCAACAAAGTACATCTGGCTGTTTAAAGGTAAAAATTTTTCATGAGACTTACATATAATCTACAAGATATTATAATCAACTAACTCATAAAATTTTAATAATTTCAATTTAGAAAATAATATATTTGATGGGTGACTAATGTTTTCTGGTTATAATTCTTGAGTCTCTTTTCTGTAAAATAAAATAGGATTTTGAAATTGTTTTGCATGCTTTACTTCAGACTTCAATACAATATATCTAGTGTGGAACAATTATTTCAGAGCRGCCTTAATGCATGGGCTTACCTGGGCTGAAGCCCAGGGGTCTACGGCATTGTAGGGCCCACCGTTTTGAGGTCACATGATGAGCTAAAAAAGTTAAGTCGTTTCATAACTTGTCAGGTTTTCTGTCAGTCATTACAGATGCATATCTGTGGCCACTGATTGGTCCAAACTAATAGTAACCCACGTAGGGGTCACATAATCTGAACAGTCTCCTCTGTCATGCAGGTCCTCACGGCATTTCGTTTCAACAAGTCCTTTCCCATCACCACCATGAAGCTAACACTGAAAGTCCAGTCTGTTCTGTTCTGTATTTTTGTTCTAAGTTTTAATTTTCTGTAACTCTGAGAATGTCCGCTCAGCTTAAGACGCTACAGAAATTTAGTTTCCTGGTTCTGACTCCTGCTTTCTGATCAGCCAATCAAACGATGAGAAAATGTTGACGCTGTCCGAGGCCAGCTCTCAGGCTCTGGTCACCTCAGCACCTGATTGGTCAAAGCAACACTATCGCTGCCATGTGTTTCACTGTCCCGGTGCCTTCGCAGCTCGTTCTGAAGGCCTGAGGCAGATTTGTGGACCCTAGCAACAGATGATGATCGAAATATGATTGGATAAAACCTCTAAAATAAATACAAGCTGCTGGAAGCTGCGCAGCCAGGAGAAAAACTATTAAATGAAGAGAACAGATATTTAAAAAATATTTATATCCTAATAATAATATTAATAAATATTATAATAAATATAAAATATTAGTGATTCTGATTGTGTTTAGGCCAGCAGAAAAGGCTTTGCTGGCCCTGACGGCACACCACTGAAATCTAGAATATATTCAGACTTATTTTTAAAAACAATTGTAGTTGTACAGTATATCTGAAAGCTTCAAAGAAATCATTAAAATACCTAACTGTGAAGGTAAACTCAAATCTTTCCCTCGTATTAGAATATCCTGTTTTTTGYTGGATCTTGACAGAGCCGGCTCTTGGCATAGGCGAACTAGGCAAGTAGGGGTCTCTGCAGACGAGTGGGCGTGTCATAACGAACGGTGATTCTAAAGTGACACACCTGGTTTGATGGACTTTGTCAAAGGGACACACCTGACTGGACAAGCAAAAAAGGGGTGATACCGTACGGCACCACCTCATTGGACAAGAACAAAAGGGGCGTTACTGTACGGCACCACCTCATTGGACAAGAACAAAAGGGGCGTTACTGTACGGCACCACTTTTTCTGGAGAACCCTA
>NW_013952681.1:235462-238366 GCF_001266775.1 Austrofundulus limnaeus | reverse complement strand
GGAGAGAGGAAAAAGTAACTTTTATTTCTAGCGGCAGAACAGGTTGGAAGATGGCTGTTTGATGTTATTTATTGTTTTAAATCATCCCACAGGCTCTGACGTTAGATAAATTTGAAAATGAGGTTTTTAAAATATCTGTAAGACTTGAAAAAATCCGTGAGATTGCTCTATACGTCCGTATACCTGCAAAATGATGGAAAATCCTTATAACTTACAGACAATCTGTACAAGTTGACATGTATGTTGTTATTTGTTTGCTTTCTGGGAAATCTATATATATAAGCAAATAAATCTAACTTTACCATAGTACCTGACACTGTCAAACTTGATTTTAGGGGTTCAGATTGGGGTGGGACATTGTTTTGGGGGGGGTGGCACTTCAACTCGCCTAGGGCACCAAAATAGCTAGAGCCAGCACTGGATCTTGATCTCACTTCCATGGTTTTTGCTGTTAAACAGACTTTTAATTTGACCTATCTTTGTCCCATAGAGACATAAGTTTTCTACAGGAAGGTGAWGCAATCCTCCATTTTCTCTTGATAACATGATGTTGAGATGACAGAATGGTATTCTTGTTGTACATCAGTCAGTTACTTTGATGACTGTCTGAATACACACCAGAACAAGACCAGCGTTCACGTTATTAGTGACTTGGCTCAATGGTTGCAGCTGATGAAGGGGCTATTTTTAATGCCTTCCCTTTTTGAAAGGTCACTAAGACCTTAATAGGGACCAGTGAAACCTCGTTACAAGGGACATTTCCCCCCTCACAATATCCTTTGGAATTATGAACACTTGTCCATGAACAAGGGCACCCTTTAGATTTTTTCCAAGACGTGGGACATCAGGCATGAAATAGAGCTGCTGTTTCTGGATGTGGAGCTAACGTTTTATTACGGTCAACCCCAGAGGATTTCCACATGGCCTGATTAGGGCCACCAGTGTCAGCTGTGACATTCAGCACGTGGAGCCCCATGGATGCTGTTCTCCACAATATTTCAGTACGTTTTAACTTAGCCTTTGTCACTTTAATACTAGACAAAATCAAACAAGCTTGTGTCTCTTCTGTGACCTGCTAAAGTCAAATTGCATTGAGGATTTGACATGTTCTCCTCTTAACATGTGATCCAAGTTTCTTTCTCCTCTTCCTGTAAGTCAGTAAGACAAGTCAAACAGAATTTGTTTCTGTACATGAATTCTGTAAAAGAAAAAAATGAATTAACTTTAAAGTTGATGAACAATAACAGTGATATGTAGATGCACATTATTAGGCACTAACATGTCTGCAGATTTGTGCAACATATAGAATAAGTAATTCAGCACCAAGGGACAGAAATGTTGCTCTTATTTTATAATTTTTCTTCAGCCCCATTAGAGCTTATTCTCGTTTATGATGACCTGGCCAAGAGGCAGCAAAAGGGAACTAGATAAAAAGAACAATCAAGAATAATATATGTCACACTAAATGCATTAAAAAACAGAGCTATGGAGGAGAGGGTCTGGTTTCCAGAGGTGGGTATTTTCAGCAAGGTTGCAGGTTCCAGGATTACTCGGAGGCAGACAGGCGACAGCGCAGGAGGGATCAGGTGAATGACTCTCAGGTGAGTCCTTTCAACAGGCAGGCAGTGAGGATCGTCCATGGATTACTCAGGATTTAAAACACTGCACACAGGTAAACAAACTGGAGCAAGGATTATAGGTAAGTTAAACTCTAAAGGGCTGAGGAGCTTTACTCTAGAGCAGTGGTTCCCAAAGTGTGGGGGGCGCAGCTTGACTGAATGGAGGGGCTGTAGAGGGGGYATGCTCAGACGTTGTTAGCATAATGGACAGGTTTTTMATGGAGATTTATTCTTAATCAACAAACCTTTATTTTTTTCCTCTCAGGGTGTTGTTCATGTTTTAAAACCCACTTTACACAGAAATACCTTTTTTAAGTTTTATTGAAGCAATGTTGAATATTTTCACAAAGTTAAAAAAACATTACACTTAAATAATTACTGTTAAGATGTTTTTTAAGAGGTAGTAATTTCTTGCAATCTATTTCTTTTTTCGCGCGTGCGTGCGTGCGTGTGCACAGGTTTTTCTTACAATGTGGGGACAAAATTTTCCTAAAAAAAAGCAGCCTCATGGGGACCGAAGTGCATCATGGGGACCAATGTCAGGTCCCCATGGGTCCAAATGCAAATTACAGGTGGGGGCTTAGGTTAAGGACCAAGGTTTAGGTTAGTTTTAGGGTCAGGTAGGTACCTGTGAGGTAAATTTTAGGGTGTATGGTCAGGGTTAGGATATAAAGGCTAAAAAACATGAATGAAAGTCAATGCAAGGTCCGCAAGGGGTCAAGAAACAAACATGTGTGTGTGGTGGTGGTGGTGGTGGTGGGGCATGAAATTATTTTTATAAACCAAAGGGAGGCCCATTAGAAAAAGTTTGGGAACCACTGCCCTAGAGCAAGCGATGCATCAGCAAAGCTCTGATCCTCTGGGCAGCCTTATGAACCCTTGAGAGCTGATGAGCTCAATCTGCTGCAGCTGAGGTAAAACTGTTGACCAATCAGAGAACAGGCAGGAGCAAAACAGATGACAGACTCACATGTTGCCTCAAACAGCTTCTTTGTTTGATTGAATGATTAAAAAGTAAATTATCTCCATAGGTGGCCACCACAATTAACATCAATCAACACAAAAATTGTGTCAGTTTTAAAGAAATTGAGAAGCTGGGGACATTCACAACATTTTCTCTGAGTGAGACTACTCATACCGTTATTTTCAAGGTTTTACCTAAATACCTTTATTGCTGCCATTTCTCACTTTAAACTATATCTTACCCCCCTGTGAAAAGATAACTCCGCCCCAAGGCGAAATTTGAAAAATGCATCAAAGTGGGTAGGGAGGTGGGGGGTTAGAG
>NW_013952681.1:232552-234596 GCF_001266775.1 Austrofundulus limnaeus | reverse complement strand
ACAGATGATCATGCTAAGCTCGCTAGCTGTTCCACCCTCTGACTGCTGCAGGGGCGTGTCTTAGAGAGAGGCTTTTAATACCAGAACACAGCCGCTGTGACGAAACCGTGGAGAAGACACGTCACCATGGAGAGCTGTTAACCAATATGCAAATTAGCCTGCAGTACCACTGCTCTACCCATATGAGCAGCAAAAAGACGTTTTTAGACCAAATATTACAGATTTGAACAAATACTCACAAAAACATCAAAATTAGCACAGAAACAGTACTATACAACATTTTAGACACATTATAGACAGTTTATCAGGTAAAAAAGTTAATTTTTGGAGTAAGTTACTCTTTAAGATGATCTTAGTTTCTGGCGATATGCATTACTTTAAGGAATGTTGGGGCTTTAATTTATTCACTGAATCACTCTTATTTTCAATTACAAGTATTCAGTTGAACTTGAGACAGCTTTGTTCAGTTAGTCTCGAGTTACTTCTAGATAAATCTGTTATAGGACCAAATGTTCCTGTTAAAATTGTGTTTACTGACGACACTCATGAGTCTTATTATGTGCAAACTGTCTCATCTTTGCTGGCTGGTAGAGAGTGAACTTCATTAAAAGGTCCAATAAAAGACCATGAGAACTGCTGGTATCAGCAGCTCCAGGAAGATATTAGTATTCTCTCTGGTGGCTAATCCTGTAGYATGTCCAGGTTTGTGTCAGAGCACRTCCTGTCATTTTACTGTGGTTAAAATGTCATCTGGAAGGGCAAATTAAATTACACAGGAATGCGGTTAATGTCATTATTCCTCCAGTGCTCCAATTTTTTCTAATGAGAAACAAAGAAATCAAAACAAAGATTGTCTGTAAACATATAAACAATATAAAACACTCTGCCTGAGGAAGACTGGTGTAAAAACAGAAGACCTGAAGGACAGATTAGGTTTTCATTGAGGTGAAGTCTGAAATGGACAAATGCATTCCCTTAGCACATGGGACACCTTCACAGTTTATAGGAGGTGCCCTAAGGGAAGAGGCCAGGCCGGTCCGTGGACTTCAGGGAGGATTATGCCCTTCACTTCCAGACACAATGCCCTTTTTAAAATACAGTTCTGTAAAGTGAGTGGCAGCCTCCCACTGTCCCATCTCTACTTTCACTCACAAACTTCACCTCATTTGGAATCACTGTCTGCAAACATACAGTATATAAATGACTGTAACCAGCTCAGATTAAAAAAAAAAAGTACTTATCAAATGGTTTCATGTAGCTTTTTTAATCGATTTCACTTGTTGGAATTTTGTAAAACAGACTTAAGTTTAAATGACTCTTTAGAGCACAGGTGCCAACCCTGGTCCTCATGGCCCACTGTCCTGCATGACTCCCTGCTTTAACACATCTGKCTGAAACATATGAGTCATTGATAGGCTTCTACCAGGGCTGGACTGGGACCAAAAAACTGCGGTGATGACAGCCCACTGTAACTTTATGATACACAGACACAACATACTACACTGTTAGCCCGGATTTTGTATTGACTCAAAAAGTTTGATTAAATTATAATCAAATTATTTAAGTTTTATGCCATTACTAAAAAAGCACAAGTAAATTCCACTAGTTTGCCACAAAAGTCCACATATGTAGATAATTTAAGTTAAATGGACTAAAATTATTAAGTTTTAGTTTTGGTCACGCCTATGTTCCTCCATTTAGTTGAAAAAAGCGACGCCATTTCAGTTTGGACACATTTTCATCTGCTCGTGGACCATTTGCTGGGAAAGTAAGTATTATCTTCAATATCCTTCATTATACATGTGTTTTATTTGCAATAAACATAAAGGAAAAGCCGGTATGAAGTAACAATATCTTATTTAGCAATTTACAATAATCAACATGTTGCAAAAATGCAGGACAAAATATGAACACGTGAGGTAAATGTGAGATAATTCATTTAAGCACATGACACGAGTCATTAATTTCATTTGAAGTGTACTTACTTAGCTTTTTTTTTTTTTTTTTGACTATTGTTCCAGTAATACGACAGAGTTTGAATCAA
>NW_013952681.1:230716-232273 GCF_001266775.1 Austrofundulus limnaeus | reverse complement strand
GTATGGATCACTTGGGTTGTTACCAACATCTGGTGAAAATTTCATGTCATTAGCACCTCTAGTAATATATTTACTGAGAAAAATGGTGACCTGTTCAATGCTTATTTTACCCACTGTATATTTGCTTGTTGTGTTGTTTCACAAGTTAAGATTGGTGCAGCAGCCTACAACTAGAAGCACTCAGAGAGTGCAAACCTCAAACCTGTTCATTTTATTGGTGATTTGTATTTTTTGGCATATAAGTTTATTTTGTTATTTTAATAAAATTAATAAAGTTTTGAAAAAAAGAAGTTGTCAGTAAACTACACAGGTTTTCCCTCATTTTACTTGTATACAAATGTATAGAGAAAACGTTCAAAATAGCTTTCAAAATCTCAAATTTATAAAGGCATTGTTATCCTTTAATAAGGACAGAAAAATGTTCTGACTCAGGTGGATTCTACCATCATGAGTTTTCACAGATAAAGGGTAACTGGTCCCAACTTTTTGTCCCAAGTCTTTTATGAATTATTTGGTTAATTTATTCTTGGTGTAATACATTTAACAAGTCAATTTTGTTTGAAATTGTATTGGCTCAGAAGACCCAGTTTGCATTAACTTTATTTAGCTGAATCATTCTGTTCCTGCTGTTGTTGTTATGACTGTTGTCTGTGTTAATGTTTTATTTTAGTTTCTGTCTTGTCATCCGTTTCCTTCCTCCTGTCTGTCTTTGCTCCAGCCCCGCCCACTCACACCTGCTCCTCATGTTTGTCTCCCAGGTGTTTCCTGTTTGTGCTCGTTAGTCTCACCTTTATATTTTGTGTCTTGTCTTCACTTCCCTGTCTGATCATTGTGCTGTTCACAGCCTGTATGTTTCTTGCCTTGCCTTGCCTTGCCTTGCCACGCTACACCAAGTGAGTTTTTGAGCTGCCCTGTCAGCAATTTTTGTTTAATAAATCTTTATATTTTTCTTATGAAAACTGCCTGCACCCTGGGTTCATTTTTGCCAATTCATAACAGGATGATCAGACCAACAACTGAACCCAGCAGGCAGCTTTTCTCCTCTCCACCCACAACTTGAGCTTCACCAGCTTCCTCTCTAAGATCCTGGGGCTCCTGGAGGGGATGCAGGGTGAGCTGGCTGGCCTTAGGGGTCTCTTTTCTTCAGTGTCCTTCAGAGCTGGCAGTTCTGGGGGTTTCTGAGTCCCACCCTCCCCACCCCTCTGATGCTGGACCCCCTGCTCCAGCTCCTGCTGGTCCTCCAGCTCTGGTTCCTGCTGGTCCTCCAGCTCTCTTTCCTGTGGGCCCTCCAGCTCTAGTTCCTGTGGGCTCTCCTGTTCCGGCTCTGGTTCCTGCTGGTCCTGCTCCATCTCTGGTTCCTGCTGGTCCTGCTCCATCTCTGGTTCCTGCTGGTCCTGCTCCGGCTTTGGTTCCTCCGAGCCCTCCAGTTCTGGTTCCTGTGGGCTTTCCAGCTCTTGTTGGGCCTCCTGCTGAGTCCTCTGCTCCTGAGGATCCTGGTTCGGCTGCCGTCGCCTCCTCGTCCCCTGTGTTCGCCTTTGCCAAGGCTCTGGCTCCATC
>NW_013952681.1:226747-230434 GCF_001266775.1 Austrofundulus limnaeus | reverse complement strand
GCTCCACGTCTGCTCCTGCCTCCTCCCTCTGTCTCTGCTCAGCTCCTGTGGCCTTGTCGGATGTGGAGCGGGGGTCTCCAGGTCATTCTCCTGACTTTGACCTCTGTGGCAGGGAGTTTCATGGCCGGCCTCCTGAACTTTTGTTTTTGGGACGTCAGGAGCCATCCCTTATTGGGGGGGGGGCTATGTTATTATTGTTGTCTGTGTTAATGTTTTATTTTAGTTTCTGTTTTGTCATCTGTTTTCTTCCTCCTGTCTGCCTTTGCTCCAGCCCCGCCCACTCTCACCTGCTCCTCATGTTTCTCTCCCAGGTGTTTCCTGTTTGTGCTCGTTAGTCTCACCTTTATATTCTGAGTCTTGTCTTCACTTCCCTGTCTGATCATTGCGCTGTTCACAGCCTGTATGTTTGTTGCCTTGCCTTGCTATACCTAGTGAGTTTTTGAGCTGCCCTGTCAGCAATTTTTGTTTAATACATCTTGATTTTTTCCTTTTGAAAACTGCCTGCATCTTGGGTTCATTTTTGCCAATTCATAACAGTTTTACAAGATCTGGGTGTGTAGAATGTAACGAAACGCTTAAAAAATCCATTAAGTAAGAGGGTTATGTGAAAAGCCCACAGTAGAATATTGGCTGTTTGCCGTAGAATGAAAATGGTGCTTTATAATCCACAAATATTTTATGAGAGGATGAGTGAAAGCTGTGTGAGCAACCACTCAGACTGCTCACTCACAGATCATTCAGTATTAATAATACAACAAAGTAAAATGCAGTAAAGTACTATAACTATTAGCCTCTGGTAGGATGGCAGCTGATAGTTGAGTCTCTTTTTGTGCAGGCACTGACCCTTGGTTCTTCTTCCTCTTTGGTTTCTCTATCTCACTCATTAACATTTTACTGCATATTGAGTTTCTCACTCAATGCAGCGTCCAGAGTCGAAGTGTTGAGAAAACTTTCATTTGAATAAAAAAGGATAACTGTTGTGAGCTTAGCTGCATCAAGATGGAAGTGTGTCAGAAGTTGACTCAAAAATGCATGTAGTTGGCAAGCAGGTCAAATAACAAAATGAAAACAAACTATAGACACCATTTATCTAAAAAACAAAACAAAAAACTATAGAAATAGAGCAGCCAAAGAACTGGCACAGATCTCACAAAACTTTAACCTTCCCCAAGAACTAAAGGAAAGCCCATTAAAAAAAATCCTAGGCATTTTCCACTGTAGCGGTAGCCTGGCCCTTGCCTTCCTACGCAGCTCCGCTCAATTCTAGTTTCCCTTCTCTGCTCTGTCTGGGACTTCTCCCATTGAGATGGATTTCACTGGCAGATTTTTAGCCGGGCCAACCAGAGAACAGAACGATGATTTTCTGCGCAGTGTCTGCTTGTAGTTTATTTTACCTGGGCCAATCAGAGAACAGAAGGAGGAGTTTTGAACGACGTCGATGTTCTGCACAGTATCTGCTAGTTATTTTAGCATACAGCAGTGGAGGAAGTGAATGAAGCCAGTCRGTGTTGATAAGGCTTCCAAATTAAAATAAATTTGTCTGACAAAGCAGCAGCTCTCATTTACAGTCGTCTRGTTCGYRTRYGTACTTTTCTCCTCTCAGTAGGGTTGTTTACAGCTCACTCAATTTTCGGTTAGCTTCTTAGCTTAGCCTCTGTCACAGCGACATACCTCGCAGCCAATGGATCCAATTATTTTAAACTTCAGCAGAGGCCACACCTCCTGCAAAAATCACTTCTCTATGAATGAAGTCCAGACCCTTATACGAAGCAAAGTGAAGGACGAGGGTCTGGTTTTAACCAGGCTACTGTAGCGGGAAAGAAGGGAGACTGTTTCTGCCCTACATTACACTGTTTTACCTCTTTACCATCACTTACCATGTTGTCTTCTATGGCGTGGTATGTGGGCCATAATTAAGACTACTGCGCAACCAGCGGTTGCTACAGCCTTGTAGCAGTAGGCTATATCTATTCATTAGCCAACTTTTGATCTGACTAATGATAGGCCGGGACTGGTAACTGAGCAGCTGGTCCTGGTAACTGAGAGGCTGGCGCTGGCAAACGAGAAGGAGACTAGTCATTTGCATTAGCAGTGGAGAGGCTAGCGACTAGCATGGATAAACTGGTGTTAACGTTGGAGAGGCACTAGCATGCCTATAGGCTAGTGACCCACTGGATTGCCAACTCCCTCCGTTGTCCATTGGCATGTATAAGCTGGTGTTGGAGAGGCTAGCAACTAGCATGCCTTGGCTGCTCAACTGCTTTATTACACACAAACTTTTCTGAATATAGAAAAAGTTTTCAAGAAAAATGGTTGACATACAAAACCTATAAGRGACATGCACTGGACAGGTGTTCCTTAGACAGAATTTACTGTTCAACATGACATCTAGCATAAATATTAAACATAAAACATATTACTGTGAAGCAGACAGCTTCAGTTAACACCTGAATTAGCAGCTTTGTTTGCACTTGTCTATTGGTCGACGGCTGTGTTTTTTCTCTCTTTAGCCGAATTACGTTCAATCATGTTTGTTCCAAGGCAACAAAAGAGTGGCTCATAAACAAACACAAGTTCATGGAGTGGCCTAGCCAGTCTCCAGGCCTTAATCCTATCGAAAACCTATAGTCATGTCGCAGAAATTTAATGGTTCTTTCTTTTTACGTATATTGAATCACAAAAGATTAAAACAGACTCATGTCAACCTTATCTGTAGACAAGGATGGAATAATGAAAGCTAGGATCAAAACAAAGTTCAGAACAGGAAGAATTAGTTAAAAAAGGGGTTCATTCATGCTACATATKCACACACATATAGATATACACAGTATAGAGTACTGTATGTATTCCTGGTGAGGACCCACTGTTCCTGATGGTATATTTACACCAAATGCGTTTTGAGCATCAGG
This sequence comes from Austrofundulus limnaeus, assembly GCF_001266775.1. NCBI lineage: Eukaryota > Metazoa > Chordata > Actinopteri > Cyprinodontiformes > Rivulidae > Austrofundulus > Austrofundulus limnaeus. The sequence continues at coordinate 227,525 of NW_013952681.1, read as the reverse complement.
AGCATCTGGATTACATGTAAAGTCAATGGTGGATGCGCATCTAGGGGCGTCTAGAAGCTGAGCAGCACACCTGGTGCCATTGGAGTAGCGCGTTTCGAAGCGTTTCGCACGTCTTGAGCATTTTCAATGGGTGCGGCACGTCCCAAGCGTCTGACGCACGAGTTGGAAAATCTGAACTTTTGATGCTAGACGCGTTGCATCAACCAATCAGAGACTCTGCTCCGTGATGCACTGGTMACGAACTGGAAATACCAAAAGCCCGGGAAATCGGATCACACAATGTAGGAAAAACTGATAGTCCGATCATTTATGACCATTCCAGTGTCCGTTATCGTGATAGAAATAAAAAAGGTTTTTACCTGGAGGACGATTTGTGAGGAAGTCGGCTTGTTTGGTAAGTTATCAAAACTATGGTTAAAAAGGCTCCTCCTCTCGAGCGTCTAAAGAAGCGTGTCTACGTTCACATTAAATGTGTCTGTCCTCACTGGACACCAGCATCAAGATGCGTGCGTTTTGAGATTTTTGGAGGCGAGCAACGCATTTGGTGRAAACGTAGCATTATGGAGACAAAAGCCCAAAAAGCCCATTCTCCATTKGGGGGAATATCATTGGTGGGTCAGGGTTAGGTTTTGGGCCAGGTATGTACTGGGGTGGTTAGGTTTAGGGTAAGGGGTTAGTCTATAGAAATGACCAATAAATGAATGGAAGTCTATGCAAAGTCCCCATGAGGATAGAATAACAAAGTGTGTGTGTGTGTGTGTGTGTGTGTGTGTGTGTG
>NW_013952681.1:219976-226684 GCF_001266775.1 Austrofundulus limnaeus | reverse complement strand
TGTGTGTGTGTGTGTGTGTGTGTGTGTGTGTGTGTGTGTGTGGGGACAGGTATTTCGTGACACATGAGGACCAATGTTAAGAAAAAACACCAACATGTTGAGACCACTGGTACATATGGGGGTTCCCATTTGTTTTAAAAGCAAATGGGAATGGGGGTTTGGTTTAGGACCAAAGGTACTTTATTTGTCATCCAATGCATGTTCCCATACAATAACGAAATTTGTGCTCTGCATTCAACCCATCACACATGAGAAACATCCAAGTGGAGTGCAGCAGGCAGCCATGTAAGGCACCCGGGGAACAGTTGGGGATTGGGCGTCTTGCTCAAGGACTCCATGACATGTGGGACACTTTGAAGAGTTGAACCAGTGACTTTTGGGTCCCAAGCCGGCGGCTCTACCACTACACCACAGCTGCCCCAAGGTGTGAATTGAGTTCAGGTTAGGTTTAGAGTCAGGAATGTACCTGTGAGGTTAGTTTTAGGGTCGGAGGTCAGGATTAGGCTGTAGAAATTTAATGGAAGTCGATGGAATGTCCCCATATGTATAGGTGGACACAGCTGCTTGTGTGTGTGTGTGTGTGTGTGTGTGTGTGATGTTGATGGGTGGTTGGACAAGTGATAAACATAAAAAGTCTAATGAAGTGCAATCCAAAAATAACTAGTGTCATGAGCCTCCCACACAAAATCCATAATTTTCACTCTATACAAATACTTTGCCAGAATTTGTGGATGAAAGTGTCTCATTTACACAACAATCTGCAGTATTGACATTAATTACTATGCACTGTCCTTTTTTGAATGTCTGAGAAAAGATAAATAAAAATAAGACCCTGCAGATGAAAAATGGGGAAATTTAAATGAATTGAAACATTCCCAGTTATCTCAGTGAGTCACAGTAAAAAACTGCATGACACAAAAACAGGAATACATTTTTCCCTCACGGCTCTACTGGATGTCTTTCTTTGTTCACAGCTTTCATTGGCACTTCCTGTTTGTGTTTCTGCATGTTCAGCCGCTAAAGATGAAAGTTTTTCTTTTTCTTTGTTTCAAAGGTCAAGTTCCTCTGAAAGAGCACTTCTTACAACCCACCAGACATGTTTTATATTCCAACTGCAGAGGAGGAAATTTTCATGTTTAATTAAAGCAGAAGAGAACAATGTCTGCATGAAGACACTGGAAGTCTTTAACAATTTTTTGCTTCCAACCCATCTCATACCAATATATGTTTAGGAGGTTTTATTATTTATTTGAATGTTTGTCACGTTAAAAATAATTAGTGGTTCAAAAATAGTTTGCATTTTATCGTGTGTTGTGGTAAATAAATAGGCTAAATCTGATGATCTGTCAATTTGATTTTGCATCATAGGCTGTCTCAATTCAGGGGCTGCTCCTCATGAGAGCACATTTGTTGGCCTCATGCGTCACTTCCCCGCACCAAGTGCTGTCCCAATTCAAAGGCTGCTCCTCATGCCTCAGAGGAATGCAGCCCACAAAATCTCCCCCGCCAGTCTTTTTAGGGAAATGATGCACATGCACGAATGCTACAGTCTGAGTTTTTTTACACCATGAACTGAATGATTTTACATCTTCCCCAACTTCGATTAGCTAAGCCCACCTCCATTTATTTTTTACCTTTTTTTTGTCTATTTCCGAAACATCTGAGCTGTCAGACAGAAAAAGTGCCCCCATGTTGAGTACAGGTGAGGAGGAGAGAGGCTCATTTCTGCACCACTGCTCCACTCATGATAAGAACTGTGAAGGCTTCAGTATGATTGTCAGCCGACTGGATGACGCACAGACACGTGGTCGTTCGGCATTCTTTTTCGCACACACTGTCCGTAGTCTCTGAGACACATCGAGCCAAGCTCCTGGGAAACCCCCTCCCGCTGCAGTATACATCACTGCAAGGGGTTTCTTCCCTCTGGAGTCTACAATGCAGAAAAGAAAATCTGAGACCTGTCACCTATTGGTATTTGAACACAAATCGGTCGCAGTTAAAGCTCCACAGTTTTTATCAGACAGATTCCTGAGTTTTTGACTGTTTGACAATCTTTATTAATGTCTGCTTCAGGGTAGACTACAACAGTCCAAGTAGGGGTCTCTGCAGAACGTGTTGTCCTGTGGACGGAGATGGCCCAAATCGTCATTGGCCAAGGTCTTAATGTGGGCGGAGATGGCCCTACTCGTGATTGGTGGAGGTCTTAATGTGGGCGGAGATGGCCCTACTCTTGATTGGTGGAGGTCTTAATGTGGGCGGAGACGGCCCAAATCGTCATTGGCTGAGGTCTTAATGTGGGCGGAGATGGCCCTACTCTTGATTGGTGGAGGTCTTAATGTGGGCGGAGATGGCCCTACTTGTGATTGGTGGAGGTCTTAATGTGGACAGAGATGGCGGAGATGCTGATGTGGGCGGAGATGGCCCGAGACATGATTGGTCAGATTGACGGTGGGGGTTTGAGGCTGGAGGCAGCGGGAGTGGCTTGGTGAAGTCGGGCAGGAAGTAATTTTTTTTAGATTATTTTTAGTCATAACTTGAGAAAGGAAAGTGCTAGCTGCACGAAATTTGAACGTCATACATGTGAAAGCATGTGTAACAATATTACTTTCAGTTTATAGCAAAGTATTTGAAACATTTATTCGTTTATAAAGTGTTTGTTTGCACTGCGCTARGTTCTGCTCATTGATTTCAATGGTTAGCGTTAGCATTAGCTCAATGCATAAAAATCCCCCTTGCGAAGCACGCCCAGGTCACGTGACGCCCAATCCAGTAATATATATCAATGCAGAAAAGGGCCAAAAGGACCAAAGAGTATGCCACACCAGAGTTAGTCATGATTGTTTGTCCAAAGTGGTGACTTTAACAAACTTATGACAAAAAACAAAATGTAGACATACACTGTACTGCTGCCTGTCGTCATTACTAGCACCCCTCTCAAGTTAGAGAAAATATTATTGCAAAGGAGATGAATAAAACATCCAATGGGTGATTGCTTTTTATAGGCACTGTAAACAATATGAACTATATGATGGAAACTATTGCCTATGTTTATACTGGTGTATGTGTGATTGATGATTCCCTCTGTATTTGGCATTCTCTCTGTGTAGGTCAGCTGAGCAACAGGAGCTTTAAACTCTGTCTCAGGAATGTACTGCTCATTTTCCTTTCATGTAATTTTTTAAAACCATACTTGCTTTTTATATAAATAAAAAAATGAATATTTAAAAAATAATCTTTTCTGTAAATGTAAAATTTAACTTGGACTTTGCATGTTTAGATGTCAAAGCTGTCAGCTTGGTCCTGAGGAGGTGAAGTTTCCAACCTGTTGATGTTATTAATCCTTTTTTTCCCCCTCTCTCTTTCCTTCCTGCCTCATGTTTTTGTCAGCTCACATCGTGTCACAGCCCATCAAGGCTCTGGCTGAAAGCAGGGCCTGGAGATTCGAACACCTCTTGTTTGTTGGGGACAGCACCTGTGGTTGTCAGAGCTCAGTGACACTGAGCGTCAGGTCACAGAAGGGAGCCTGACCTGGGAGCAGGTCGTGGCTTTCCTGTCTCTTCTCTACACTTTGAAGAGTTGGACATTTAACCAATATATTCGCCAGACTTATCTTGCCTTTACCACTTTTACTGACAAAACTGGATTCATGTTAAAATGATTTAATTGTGCTTCTCAACATGTGATGATTAAAGGCTCCTGCAGACTCCCTCTGAACTGCCGAAATGGGTTCGGATTGTTGCAGATTTCATGACGAAAATGGCGTCATTTTGTTCACATTGTCGATATTTAGGCAGCTTCTGACACGACCCGTGGGTCTAACGTTTTACACCCCTCCACATCAGAACACATAAAAACTTTCTTGTGTGATTGGTCAGAAGTTCGTGGGAGGGTTTGTTTGTGCTGAAAGAACTCAGATGCTGCATTTTGCTTCAAGCACTCACTTCAAAAAGGAAAAAATAAATAAAGCGACTCACTTCCAGAGTCGACTGTTGAAACAGGAAGCAGCAGTTTATAAAGATAGTCAAACGGAGAAAAACTCATGGATGGAGATAAAACAGGCATTTGCACGGTGGAATCTGACTAATAAAAACTTCGGAGCTTTAGCTGCAGCTAAAGCGCAAAATAGGAACAGATCCTATTTCTGAAAGGACACCGGAGCTGAGCCGGAGTCAAATTTTAAAGATTACGTCGCACCAACAAGAAAAGAAACGAGCACAACATCCGTATTTTCAAAATAAGACACTTTTAGGCTGGATAATTTGTCGGAATAATGTCGAAATTGCAGCTAAATTAATAAATATACGAATATATTTCTACACAAATGCTGTCAGAATGTATCGTTCTGTTTGGGAAGCAAACAGATTTGTTGATAAATAACATCGGGTCACGAGTCCCTGACTTTTTTTTCCCACCCTGTGGACTCTAGTGGGAGAAACCCCCCTGTAGTGACATATGCTGCAGTGGGAGGGGTTTCCCCAGAAGCTTGGCACGGGGTGTCTCACCCCCAATTTACACTGCATGTGTTCCGTTTCTGCTCCGGTCCGACCTCCGCAGCAAATACACACCCATTATAATCAATGAGAGTGTTTACACTGGCTGCGCAGGGCGGCGGTGAGCGGACGGCGATCCGTCAAAATAGGAACAGATCCTATTTCTGCCGGACACCGGAGCTGCGCCGGAGTCAATTTTTAAAGATTACGTCGCACCAACAGGAAAAGAAATGAGCACAATATCCGTATTTTCAAAATAAGACACTTTTAGGCTGGATAATTTTTCAGAATAATGTCGAAATTGCAGCTATATTAATAAATATACTGATGTATTTCTACACAAATGCTGTCAGAATGTATCGTTTTGTTTGGGAAGCAGATAGAAACGTAGCATGAAGCATATGTGTACACACACGATACATGTATTTTATTTTGAAATCAGAAGTTTCAGAAAGACGACAGCGAGAAAGTTTCAAAATAGACATCAAAAGCTTTTATATCGTTGTTTTCAGCTGTGTTTGGAGTTCGTCTTTCACAGAATTAATTTTTTTTTTGCTGTTATCACTGAATTTATTATGCAATCTCCTTCCTGCACACTCTGTCGGGCCGGAGCAGTCTCTATAAATTGAGACACAAACGAACAGCTGCGATCTGCGCACCGCAGCGGAGCGGAGACGCATGCAATATAAATCTGGGGTCAGTATGAAGGTGTTTATGAAAACGAAAGCCGAAAAACCACGTGACTGCGCATCGACTGTTTGGCTTCAGAGGGAGCAGGAGCCTTTACAGTCGATAGTTGTTAGAGGTTGGACACAGAAGAGTGAAAAGAAAGATTGAAGTGATGGTACTAAAAAACAAACAGGTAAATACAGACAAAACTATAACTGAACATGAGCAACATTTACATGTAATAATTGGACTGAATAAAATAGAAAAAAACAGGAGGCTTAGGCCTATGGCATCTAAGAGATGTGATTAGTAGAACATGTGCACTAATTACAGATGAGACACAGGTGTGCATGATGGTGACAGGCATTGCATGTGAACAAAAGGAAACCATCACCAAGAAAGTCAAAGGAGGAGGAAAGTTTAAAATTGCTTACTCAATATAATTTATAGATTAACAGTTTAAAAGAAAGAAATTAGTTGGAGTTTGAAATTGAAAGAACTTGAGTTTGGATTTTGGRAGCYGTTCTGCTAATCTGCTAATAGCAGAACTATTTTTCAAACGGTTTAGCATTTGCATTAACTTTACAAATTATTAACAGACTTCCCTCCCACTAAACAATATCAGTTATATTCTATTKCGCTAATAAGTGCAATTTACACCACACCTCAATAAACCTAAAGACTTTTACTGTACATGCAACAGTAACATGTTTAACAATGCTGTGAGCAGAAAGCAATGCAAAACAGCTAATGGTAAAAGTCAGAAAGTTTTAAACTTACGACTTACAACTTATGCTATCACACAACACATTCAGGTTTGTAATGACAAAAAATTATTGTAATCCTAACATTTTTAAAAAGTCAAGAAATTATAAAAAATAGTAATTGTGTTGACGTCTCTGACAACCATAATCAATTAAATTAGATGTGTAAACAAAGAGTAACTTGGGAAGCACTCAATAAAAGTAGGGATAAGTAAGGTGAAATTTAAAAAAATAGTGAGTGCACATCAAGGTGGTTGAAATAAACTAACTGTTGGAGTAACAGTAATGTATGTGCTAAAAAATATTGAAGCACAATTTAACCTCTAAAGCCCCAAGGGGATTTCTTGAAGTTTGTGCTCGAAAAAGCGTGCCCAAATGTAAGTGGGTGTTTCTCAACACCTAAAAACACAACATAAATACCCCTGATATCAAAATAAAGCTAACACTTGGCAGATTTCATCGGGAGTGTAAGTATCACATCATATGCTTTTGTTTCAGAGATACTGAAACCCCCCCCCGGCGCGCGGTCGCTGGTGGTCTCAGATGCGGGTTTCAAATAAGCATTTTAAAATGTTTTCAAAATAAGTCTGACACTTTGGAGAAAACCCAGGACTCACTGGAGGGATTATGTATCCCCTCTGGTCTGGGAACATCTCAGAGTCCCCCAGGACGAGCTGGAAGGTGTCGCTGGGGAGAGAGCGGGGTCTCTCTGCTGCTGCCCCCCTGCCGCACCCGATAGCGGATAAGCCGGTCGGACGGACAATTTATATTGTTAGTCTAAATTA
>NW_013952681.1:214513-215997 GCF_001266775.1 Austrofundulus limnaeus | reverse complement strand
TTATACACCTTCTTCAATGCCTGTGTTCGCCCCCTACTGACCTACGGCTGAATCACAGGCATTCAGACAAAATCCTCAGCTAATGTCATCCCAACGTTAAATTATGTGTTGTCACATATTTCGGACATGTAACTAATCTATTATGTTTTGATTGAATTAGGTATAAACACTGTCAACATTACAACAAGGAGAACTTAAAAATATAGTGTTGTGCTTTTTACATCAGTACTAATCTTCCTAACTTTAAAATTATTCAATAAAATGAAAGTTCAAAATCATTTTAGTCAAAAACCACAATGTCCATAAGGCATGAACCCAATTAATTAATTACTGGCATTTACTGGCTTGTTCTGAAAAGGGAAAGAAAACAAACAAAAAAAATTAAACAAAAATAAAAGCCAAAAGCTAAATCTAAAAAATCTAAATAAACTAAGCTAAAGAATAGCACCACCCTCCTCTTGTTACACCTAAGCTAAGTCCAATGTAAAGCTAAGGCCTAAAGATAAGTCCCTCTCTCATCACCCAGATGGCATCAATCATCAGTGTCCTGGACTTGACATTACCCAGACAGGAAAGCAGGATACCTCATCCCTAGCTATCTTCATGATGTTTTGAGCGCGGAATAGCGGAATATTCTGTCCTCATATTAACCACAAAAACTGGGCAAGGAAAAACACAATCATAAACTAATTGCCGTTAGAAGAGCCTCTGAGGAGGATCACCTAACTTCACCAGGAGCTGGACAGAGAAGGACCAAAAACTCTACAAAATCATAAAACAATTTAACAAAACAAACCATAAAATTAAAAAAACAAACATCCAGAAATGTCCAATTGTTGTAAAATTATGTCATCAAAGGGGCCTCCTCAGAAAAAAKCAGGAGTAAGCCCGATTCTGCCCAGGAGGGGGAGTTAAATGCTAAACTAAACCCCCCAGGCCATCCACCAATCCCTGAGGTAAGGTTCACAGCACAGAACAGACATCACACGCCAGGGAAATGGCATTTTAAGTAAAATAGTCAACCATTTAATAATGCACAACAATAAGCCAGTCAGCAAAGCACAAATATAGTCCAATATTTTAGTGAGGGGCAGTTCATGCGTGATTGAGCCCAGGGGTGCTTAATGGGGTGAAAAATGCAAACAGTCTTGGTGAAAAACACTCTCACCCAGCTATTTTTGCCTGGGTGTAAAAACAGTTCTGTTCTTTTTATCTTATTAAGGCAAAATGTGTGTGATCAGCTGAACACACCCAAACACAGGGCCAGAGGTGTAGCTTTGTGGAACCTCGTCCAGAGAGAGAGCAGCCGCAAATCGGCCTGCCCAAGTGGAAATGTGATGATGTGGGAGAGATGGTTACTCCAAAGAGACCCCAGGAATGCCTGTTGGAAAGGTTGCAGGCAGCTGGTCCCAGGCGGAAATGGGAGAGAGCGGGAAACCCCTGGTAATACAGCATTTCCCTGTATGGTTTACCCAAAATTCACA
>NW_013952681.1:207899-214503 GCF_001266775.1 Austrofundulus limnaeus | reverse complement strand
TGGGACCAAAAAAAAGTGAGAGCAAAACATGGCGCTGAGAAAAAGAAGGGGATTATGTGCATTGAACTGAAGAAAGAAATTATTGAAAAACACGAGAAACATGTGCGTGTAGTCGACTTGGCAAAGCAGTACAAGAGCWGCACTTCCACAGTCTGCACCACATTGAAGCTGTACCTTTTACAGTGTACTTACTTAATAAAACTACTTTAGTTCATTGCAGAAAATACATTCTGTTTTGYATTTTTATTCRRTTTTTGTTATTCATAATGATTTTACTGATATAAAAACATGTAACAAAAAATAGCAGTGTCTTTTGGGAGTCCGGAAAAGATTAAGGSCWTTTCAATTTATTTCTATGTACACTGATACAAGTAATTTGTGTTAAGAGCTYCATMTCAGAAYGAATTAAACTTGTATAGYGCTTTTCTATCCATCCAGAACACTCAAAGTGCTTCACACAGCACTCCAKGTCTCTACAAARCTAACRWGTACAATCATCTRYGGAGATTAATCAGTGCCAATCACACTGATGGGACACACATCAGAGGCATTAGGGGTGAAATGTCTTGCCCAAGGACACAACAACTGAGGCAGCTGGAYGGGGGATTGAACCGGTGACCTTCCGGTTCCAGGACGAYTCCCCAAACCACTCTGCCACACCAGTAACCAGGGGAGCACATCTGGTACACCAATGCAGGACAGATTTTCAAACCATCTATATGGCAGTTCTTAGGTCGTATTCAGACCTGACAATTTGCTCCRCTTTAAACAAACCAGAGTTCGTTTCCAGCGTTGGTCCGGACCTTTTGTGCAGGTGTGAATACACTCATGCTAACTCTGGTGCGGATCGAATAACCGGACCGAGACCTGCTTTTTGAGGWGGTCTCKGTCTGCTTCCAAACGAACTCTGGTGCGGTTCACTTTAGTTCKCTTCTGGTKTGAATAYAGACCGGACTCTAACCGAACCAACTGCATTAAACATGCACCTTTTTGGACTTCACAGGCCACCGTTGCTGAGCTAAATAAACTGAAATCAAACCTGTTTCATYGTCTCCTGTTAGCAGCTCTGCTGCAGCATGTAGTGGGTCAGAACATGCAGAGCACCAAGTCTTATGGGACACATTTACTGACATCGCTCCAAAATTAGAATTTCATAACAAAACCACCATTAAATTAGTTTCTTTTGGCATTTTAAATTCTATTGCAGTTGAACTATCAGCATAAATRTGCGCATCAGAACCACAGCACGCAGGACTTCCTTGTTTTCTTCTGGGTCTGTGGCTCAGTYCYGCCCCCRTCCTTTTTTTGTCCAATGGGAGCAATGATCGTCAGCCTCATGGCTTTGTTTACAAGTTATAGTTCATTTGCAAAAAAGCACAATGTGAATACAAACCGCACCAAACGAAAAAAATAAAGTCCACTTTTGGTCCGAACCAAACAAGTGGATCAAAGGACTTTCCTGGTCTGAATACACACTTAGACAATTGGTTCCCTACCTTCCCAAAAGGGTCTCTGTGGCATTTCCTATTCTCCCAGCAGTATTCAAGTCTGGTCGGGTTTGACTCTGAAAAACCTCTAAAGGGAGACATCCTTTACAGATTGCCAAACCACCTCAGTAGATTATTTTGGATGCAAAGGAGCAGCAACTGTAATCTGAGCTCTCCCTTGATGATAGAGCTCCTTACTCTATCTCTAGGCTATGCTCAGCCACCTTACAAAGGAAGCACATTTTWGTCACTTTTATCCAGGATCTCATTCTTTCAGTCATGAAAGAATGACTTCCATGACTTTCCAAMCCATATGTAAGGGTTGGAAAGATAAATAAAGCTTTGCCTATTGACTCAACTCTTCTTACTATGGCAACCAAAGCTCACCAAGCTGTCGATCCATCTCTTCCTCACTCCGACCATGACTTGTGAACAAAATGTTCAGATACTTGAAATCTATACCTGAGGCAAAGACAGCACCATGAGATCCTGTCCACGAACAGGATCGAAGAGTCCAACCTGCACTGAGAATGAGCTCGACTTTGTGCAAGGATGTTTACACAGCCCGTTTTTTAAATATACAACACACGCATATTCATATTGCTCAAAGACTGGAGACATGGAATTAGAACTATAAGCAATATGAGTTTAATGGMATTGTAGTGATTATTGTGTGAACATACAACATGGAGTAGAAGCAGAATGGAAAAACAATTTTCAACTGAGCTTTGAAGTAATTTTKCTTTTGATGGTGATATTTCTACAAAATGTCTGCACTTGTTCGTGTCAGGTCTGAAATTCTGCTAGAAATCCCATAATACCCTGAGAGATGGTCGTAAGAGCTTGAGGGGGTGAAGTGTTTCACTTTTTCTTTCTAATAAAAACAAACCAGAGCATTGTATAAATTAAAACAAACTTATATGACTTCCAGCTAAAGCAGGTAAACTCTGATGCTCTCAAACTAATAAAATGCKTTTTCACATTCTGTATTCTGAAGGTAGTTTAAAAGAATGCTTTTATGAACATACTGTAGCTGTGGAGCTCTTCTGACTACTGCTGGTTCCCTGCATACTTCTCATCAAGCCCACTTGAAAACTCCTTTCATCCTTTGACTTTAAAAACAGTCAAGCTTGTAAAAGCACTGGACAAGCTGTTTTCCTGCTGTTCTCTTAGCTCCTCAGGGGTTTTGCTCCTGACAGGACACAGTGTAGCATTGACTCAGTACTACAGCATCAGTATCGTTATGTAACACATTACAAAAGCATTCTATATTTATTTGCATGTAGATCTATCATCTATCTATCTAAAACCTTTTATTTGAATAGCACTTTTATAAAAACTCAGACATTACAAGAATCAAGCAAAGTCACAAACATAATAGTTAAGTACATCAACAGTCTCAAAAGGAGACMACTTAAATACACAGCACCGAACATTTTAAAAAATGAAAAGGAGAGAAAACAAAAACAGGATCATAAAACAGGACAAAATCATACATTAAAAGCTGTGTTTTGAATGTGGGTAGAGCTGTACAATCACAGATTTGTTTGGGGAGAGAGTTCCAAAGGGTGAGAGCAGCTATGGAGAAGGCCCTGTCACCCCAGGTCTGGTGCTTAGTTCTAAGTAAAGGTGACATCAGAGGAGCAGAGGCTGTGGGAAGGTGTGTAATGGTGGAGCAGGTTGGTGACATAGCACTTTGCTGCACGTTCCTTATTTCGTGTTGAGGCATAGAGAGTGGTATTGCTCCTTATAAAGCCCTTTACAGCCTCCAAAATAATCCTTGGATTGGAAACAGATATTCCAGTGAGTGTAGGCAAATTGAGTAGAACTTGGCTAGCACATTGAGTGTTTGTTATGTGCTGTGCTTCATAGAGAGGGAGGAGAATTCAGAGAAGGAAGGAATGGACAGAGGAGGGTGAGAGTTAGGGGAGGGAACCGGGAATGATCGTGGGTGTGGTCTGGTAGATGCATATAGGATGTTTACAATGGGGCAAATCTAGATTATTTGGAGAAATCCTTCAAGTGACTGTTTACAGTTCACTGAGGTTAGGCCTAGTATTACTTTCTGGTTTTGATGTATATATTGGAGTTACTAATATAGTGTTGGTCGGTCAGTTGTGGGGACTAGTCTAACTGTGGTAGTACTGTCTTTCGCGGTGATGTGCTATGTAGGTGACCCATAATGCTTTGTGGTTGGGTAGAGGGCCAGAATTGGATTGTTTTCTGGTTTGTTTGCTTGATTGTTTTGAGGCTTGTGGTGTTTGGTGGATTGTTTTAAATATTTGTGTAATATTTGTATTGCTGTTATCATTAGGATTGTTTTGTTGTTTGTATTATCAGGAATTGCAGGTGTTTAGTTATTGTTTGATTTATTTGTGGATTCATTTGTAGTCAAACTCAATACTTGTAGATGAGTCGGTACTGTCTGATTCTGGTAGCCTCTGGTGGTGAGCACAGGCCATGTAATCCTTCCTTTCTTACTGGATTAAAAATATAATGTTCTGTGGAAGGAGGAGATTATGGTTGGAGGTGTTTAATTGTGTAAGGTCCAGTCATCCGATTCCCAGTGGCTGGCTGCAGTCTTTAGGAATATAATCCATTCTTATCTGAGGTTTGTTATAGGGCTCCTACAGCCACCAAGAGGGTGGTTTTCTGTTTTTATTTTGAGGGGAAAGGTTGGGAATTCAAGAGGGAGGAAAGGTTTGTTCAGTAATGAAGGTGTTATGGTGTATATAGGTGGGTGCAGACAGAAAATTATATTTTGCGAAAACCTGAGGCGCTGGGTCATGTTAGGGGAGTATTTACTATGAGGGACCCACCTACTGCCCGATGGCTCCACAGAGTTGGTAAATCCCTTAGGAAGTGCACACTCGCTCAAGGTCAGGTCCAGTCCTAGGCCACAGGGTCCTATCTTTATGGGAAGTGCATGGTGGAGTTGACTATTCCAAGAGACCATTGAACACATCATATTGATTTGTGTGTGCTGTGTAAAAATGTTGTGAATTATGGCTGGCATATTCCAGTGAGTGTAGGTGTACTGTAGGCTGTAGAAATGACCAGTAAATGACTGGAAGTCAATGCAATGTCCCCATGRAGATAGAATCAGAATCAGTGTTATTGCCATTGTCAGTGATAAACACAGACTAGAAACTTGCGGTTAAGAACACCCATTCTTATCACACACACATAACAAAACGTTGAGGAGAACGGATGTTCAGGTCATTTGCAACATGGTCGTGCTAACTTTTGCAGCTTGAAATACACACAATAGGAAAGATGCGTTAAAAAGATGCTCTGATCCAATGTTTACACAAACAGAAACCCACATGTTTTCACAGCTATCCATTTGGGGACATTCCACTGACTTCCATTACATTTCTACAGCCTAACCCTGACCACAAACCCTAAGGCTAACCTCACAGGTACCTACCTGACCCTAAAACTAACCTAAACTCAATTCACACCTTGGTCCTAAACCAAACCCCCAACGCACCAATGGCATTTAAACCAAACGGGGACTCGACYTTTGTCCCCAAATGCACCAGTTGTCCCCAAAGGTAGGCATTTTGTCTTAAAATTGCCCCCAAATGTCACCAGAAACAAACCCACAGAATCACAAACGTGTGTGTGTGTGTGTGTGTGTGTGTGGGTTTGTGTGTGCGTGCGTGCGTGCACAATTATGATGTGTTCACCTTCATTGAGCCAGTGCAAGTCCTTGTAGAAATTTGTAATGCAGAGAAATGTCATATTGGCAGCGGAGAATGAAACAGCTTCTATATTTTCATCACACAGCCCTTTTCAGTCAACATACAAGGATTCATTTCATGTTTGCACGGAAACAGAAAACATGGAAGTTTACAAAGAAACAATACTTTCCAAAGAGGATTTCTTTATGCCCAACCAAGCACACTGTTCTTTTTCTCTTGTAGGCAAAAAAGAGGGTATAGAAGCTCCTTTGTTTTTTCTTTTGATTAGTTTCTAGTTTTCTAGTTTTTGAGTTTGTACTGATTTTAGAGCAGAGGAGGAGGATGATCAGCTGCATCCTGCCAAGGAAGACCAGATTAAAAGAACTACCATTCATTAGCAACACAATTAGACATCACAACTGTTTTAAAAGCCCTGCAATTACAGCAATTCTGACAGCTTGGTGGAAGAATATTAAAATAAAAATCTTTATATTTTCACTCACAACTCAAACACCCACATGGAAAAACCCAGATTTCACTGCGAAAAAAATCAACACTATCTGGAACTAAATGGAAAGAAAAAGGCATCACACACCTTCACCACATCTTTGACGAGAAGACCTTATCATTTCAACAGCTTATTGATAAATATAACATTGACAGGAAACAGTTTCGTCAATAGAATCAATTAAACAATCCATCAAAACAAAAATAGACATCAATAACTCTCACCTGGGACAACCATCACTAATAGACAGCATCAATTAAATCACAAAATTACCAATAACACTTTCAAAATTATACCAGCGAATATCTTCAAACAACAATGCACCTCAAATTCCAATCAATAAATGGGAAAATTACCTTAATATCATACAGATAATCAATTTGGAATAGTGTCTGCTAAAAAATTTTCACCATGTCCAAAAAACACTAACATACAGTTAATATAATATAAAACAATCCATAGAACACATCTCACACAACCCAAGCTGCACATCATGGGACTTACAGAATTAAACATTTGCACACATTGTACACTTACCTCACCTGATGACCACCTCAACGCTTTYTGGCTCTGTCCACCAATACAAAACTTCTGGAAAGAAATAATCATTGAACTGTCTCAAATATCTGGTCACACCATCCCACTATCTCCWTCCATATGCGTACTTGGTATAGAACAGTGTTTCCCAAAGTTGGGGTCGGGACCCTAAGTGGGGTCCTGAAACATCAAGGTGGGGTCCTGAAAAGATTTTCTGAATTAATTACATTTTTGCCTTAGTTGTTACAAAGGAGTGAGGTTAGTATATTTAAAATGGATAAATGTTGTATAAAAATGTTGTTACTAATACTAATACCCATGTTTTGTTGACCTGATACAAATGTTTAACATACAAAAATAGCTGGGGTCACAGGTCTCTTCTACTG
>NW_013952681.1:205230-207129 GCF_001266775.1 Austrofundulus limnaeus | reverse complement strand
TGTTACTACTACTTCTACTTCCTGTTATCTTCTTCGTCGTTGTCTTTTTGCCAGTAGAAACAGCTGGTTGTTGATCACGTGACTCCTGTGATGCGAAAAAAGTGTTTCCATTGCAGTTTTGCAAAAAACACCAATTTCGATACGGCCGAAAAACCACCTCATCCTAGCGCAAAAACATTTTGTTGAAAAACGTAATATTTTTCCCCGAAATTGACGTGTTTCCATTGAGCAAATTTATTTTCGAAATTCCAATTTGCGCATTTTCATGGTCAATGGAAACACAGCTACTGTCGCCAAAAAACAATACTGCTTAACTGGAAAAACAGAAGGAAAAAAATCAGTACAACGCAATGGCTAGATTTTCTCTCACAACAGATATCAATGGAGCAGCAAAAAACGAAAGATAAAAAATCAATTCAAAAATTTAAAAAACATATATTCCACAATTTTAAATGTTTTTTCGGTGCTGGAAAGTTAATGCAACTGAGTTAATTCCACTGAGGTAGCAAAGACCAGAGGGGAGAGGGGGAATGGAAGAACCTACTAATAAGGTCTTAAAATGTGTTTAATTATCCTTATTTATTCATGTTTCTTCTGTTGTGACATCATTTGGTTATGCTCTGTGTTTCGTCTCTGTCCTAAATGGATTAATAACAGAAACAAAAGAAAAAAAAAAACACCTGATGACCTCTGAGTAAACCTCATTAGTTTTTCCCTGAAGCCAAACAGTGCCAGAGCTCAGCTCAGGCTGCTTGTTGGTCATGTATCACCAACAAAATCTGCTTCCAGCATCTGGTGATGCTCCACACATCACACAGTGAAGCAGGCTGGGGAGGAGACCCTGAATGAGGTGCACTTGTAAGATATAGAATCTGAGATTGGAAAAAAAAAACCTTCTGCTGATCTGTATCTAATGAGAAAAAAACTTTATAGATAATGTGTGGCTGGAATTTTATTAAACTCTAGATACTATGAGTGGTAAGYCTGCAGTCCACTGCTTCTATAGTCAGGGACTACACAAGCCTTCCCCTGCGTGTGTGTACAAGTATGTTAGTGTGTGTTAGAGAGAGAAAGCAAAAACACAATTTTATTACTAGATGAAAGAATCAGCTAACATAGGACAAAAAATGTTTCCTGGGAAAAAGAGAGAATCAGATATTTATCTGTTCACTGCTGAAGSTAAAGAAGATAAGGATTTTACTTGTGTCTCTCTGTGTGTATTTGTCCATAYAGCATTAGCAAATGATCTCATGGACCAGCGGGCAGATTTTTAATGGAACTCAGAAAGTAATGACAGGTAGTACAGCTACAATAGATTAGCTTTTGGAATCAACCCCATTCAAGATGGCCACCACAGCTAGGCTGTATATAAAAATGTATATTAGAGATGTGGCATTCATGAATAATTTATTTTTTTGAACATCTCTTTAYAAAATTGAGAAGTTGTGGCCAGTAAAGAGCTGTTTTTAGTTTAATTTTTGTATTTTTATAGTGTTATTTTTTTATTCCTTATAATATCTTTATTTCTCTTATCCTATATCACAGAGACAATCACTCATGCTTGGCTTTTTCACAGAAAACAGGCAGATGGGTGGAGTATATAACTGGTTCAAAATCGAACGGCTCTTTTGAACGGCTCTATGAAACAAACGGTTCCTCAAGATCCGAGTCCCTTCAAAGAGCCATTTATCCCATCTTTAATGGCTCTAATTAAGTCAAATTTACAGATATTAAGCTAAAACTTGGTGTAGAAGCTAAAATTAATCCTCAAACTGCATATTGGCATTATGTTCACAGTGTTTAATATTCTTTTAGTCATTGGAAATATTGAACGTAATCCAGGTCCAGATAAAAAAGTTTTTATGCCCACTTTTTTATATTTTATGGGATTTTAAACTT
>NW_013952681.1:194264-197541 GCF_001266775.1 Austrofundulus limnaeus | reverse complement strand
ATTTTGCTCTTCTGTTACTGAGAAGCAAATTTCTTCATGACTCTGGTTAAAGTCAGGGATATTTTAACCAGATTCTTCTCTATGGTGGTCCCCAAACTACGGATCCGGCCCACCTCCCCATTTGGTCCGGCCCCCAGAAAAATACCAGAGAGCATTTAGTTTTTTTTTTTTTTCATATTTGTGTATTTATATTTGATGATAAAGTTGGACTTTTGSAATAAAATGTTCCTTAGTTATGAACTATTTTCATTATTAACTATTATTAGTTAGTAACTATTTCATACAGACACGCATATAATGTGACATTCTGTTCCACACTTCAGTGGTCTGTGCCCCTATCTGGCAACCCCCAGAAAAAAATCCTGAACCCGCCCCTCCCAAAAAAGAGAACAGAATGAAGAAAAGATTAGGTAAGAGAAAATTTGATTCAGAATGCAGGGCATTTAAGCTGCAGTGGACAAACGATAATTTTTTGTGCATCTGTAAAGAGGCGGTGGCGGTATTCAAAGAATACAATCTGCGGCGACACTATGAATCCCGTGCTACAAGCAGTTAGCTTAATCCAGGACTTGGAAAAGTGTAAATTCTCTGTCTTTGTCTCTTTCATGTCCTGCTGATCAGGTACAAGCCCTTGTATTTAAAGTTTCTCCTGGTGTGTTCTCTGCTGAAAAGGTTTTGTTTTTAAGAGACTTAGCTGAGTTGTTTTTAGCTCCTCCATTTCTCCGATGGGTCTCCAAACTCCGCCTACCGACCCGTGGTGCTATGACGAGCTTTTTTTTTCTTCTAACCTCTTCTGCTGGGGCAAAATCTGCAGAGCCCCAGGACCATAAAATTCCACAACACTGATTGGCCAATTTGTTTTTGAATCTGCCTAGCAACTGTATGTGATTGGTTAAGAAACTCCTAGGGCTCTCTGTCAATCATCCCATGACAGAAATGAAACCAGTTTGTGGAAATTTACTGGTGAATAAATGTCAATAGGTGGAGAATATAGTTGATATAATTCATATTACATGTAGACATGAACTAGTGAGTAAAACCAACATTTATAACTGGATTTATAAAAGTATATTTTACATTTTTCTTCTTTTTCTTCTTGTCAGGGAGGGCGGCACCCCAGCRCCCCCTATGGGCCGGCCGCCACTGAAAAGTCATCTCAGAGGACTACATAAAAACATTCACATATATTATTAAATGTTAATTAGCAACATTTATCTAAGGAAGTTATGTAAGGAAGACAGCAGATTGCCTTGAATCTTCATTAYGAGTCAATCTCCCGTTTTGAGCACACATTGAGGACAGTGGACAGAAACAACTACATTTGAATATGAAATAAACTTTATTAAAACCAGAAAGAAGCTTGACTGACTGGGATTTGAGAAGTCAGGAAATGGACACCATCAAACAGAAATTATTATTCCAGGTGTAGCAACTACGGAAAGACAAATAAAGGATAGAATTTATCAAAAACATGTCTTTAGTCTAATTGTTTAAGGCCATGTCACACTATAATGTTTTGGACAACTTATGCTGACTTATGAAAAATTTGTTTTGACAGTTTTACTCATATCAGCTAATTGTTAGCATTACAATATGTATAGATCCAAAAGTGGCTTCCATAAGATTTTTTTTATTCCATCTCAGCTTATAAAWCTTTGGTGTTGGACAAACTTTTCATAAGTTGCCATACATTGTCAAAAACATTACAGAGTGACAGGCCTAAAAGTAGAAAAGGTGTCAGAGGAAAAGGAAAAAGAAGAAAGCCACAAACTGGTTGGAAACCTGACAATTTGCTTTAAGTAAATCATTTAGCTACAGTTAGGTCCATATCTGTTTGGATAAAGACAACATTTTCCTAATTTTGGTTCTGAATTTTGAACAAAACATTTCAGATGCAGCTGAAAATCAAACTCAAATTTAATCCAGTGGACTGAACAAAATGATTGCATAGAAACATTTACATCATTTTATAATCACAATTCCTTCATTTCAGGGGCTTCAAAGTAATTGGRCAAATTAAATAATTGTAAATAAATTGTTTATGATGAATGCATGATTGAAAAACTTTTGTTAGCAATGATTGCCTGAAGTCCTGAACTCATGAACATCACACGATGCTACATTTCCTCCTTTTTAATGCTCTGCCAGGCCTTTACTACAACAGTTTTCAGTTTGTTTGTGGTTTAGTTTTTAACTAGTGAAATGCATGCTCAGTTTGAGCACACAGTATGTCTCTGAATACCTCAGAATTCATCTGTCTGTGTCTCTTTGGTGTGAAATCATCGAACACTAGTGAGCCAATATCACAAGTAGTCRTGCATGCACAAGCCGTCACACTGMGTCCACTGTGTTTTACAGAAGATGTGGTGCTTCGGATCACGAGCTGGACCACGCCTTCACCAGACTTTTCTCTTTCCATCATTCTGGTAGAGGTGGATCTTGGTTTCATCTGTCCAAAGAATGTTCTTCCAGAACTGTGCTGCTGTTTTAGATGTTTTTTTTTAGCCGAGTCCAATCTAGCCTTTTTATTCTTGAGGCTTCTGAGTGTCTTGCACTGCGCAGTGGACCCTCTGTATTTACTTTCATGCAGTTTTCTCTTTATCTTTGGTATRTTTGAATGTAGCTGCATCCTGGAGAATGATGTTCACTTGTTTGGCTGTTGTGAGGGGGTTTCTACTCAACGTGGAAATTATTCTGTKATCATCCACCACTATTATCTTCCATTGTCGTGGAAACAGAAAGTACATGATATGAAAAATAAAGGCATTTTGTGTAATGGTCATCTGAGTTTGTTTATTGAAATAAGCAAGACATAAAAGTTGTCACAGAACCTATCAGCTCTTGTTTGTGCACTGAGGCCATCCTTGAGACCCTCATGTAAACCTCTGACACCCATATGTTATCTGGACAGACAATGGCATCATTCCCTGCTGCCTGTGTTGGGCCAAGGAGAGGATAACAAATGATAAACTACTCTGGCAAGAGTGATTATAGCAAATTTTGTCCTGATCGTAAAACACTTGAACATAAAAAACACAAGATAAACAGAGATGCCATAAAACTGGTGTCATTTAGGTTAACAAGGTCCGCTATACCAGGGGTCTGCAACCTTTACGATCAAAATGAGCCATTTCTGCTGCTTGTCTCACGAATAAAATGTGTCCAGAGCTGCAAAACAAGCTAAACTGTGATTATCAACTGGTGGTCTGTGGGCCTTTTTGAGGCCTTTTCGGGAATCTTTACGGCCAGTGGAGGTGACATTACATAACTAAAAAAC
>NW_013952681.1:190380-192349 GCF_001266775.1 Austrofundulus limnaeus | reverse complement strand
GTACGAACAAAAGTAAGAGAAATTTAGGAGAAGAATACGAACATGTTCTTGCATGAGGCCCATTGTGTCTGTGCAGTGTCCAAATAGATGTGGACGTAATTGTATTTCACATATCTGGCATCAGGAGTGGGAGTTAAAAGAGTTCACAAAATTTTGATACGTTTAGACAAATTAAAAGATTGTGTGACATTATTGGGGGTAGCTGTGCTACATTGGTACAACAGCTGACCTGGGACCAAAAAGTCACGTCTCATTCTTCATTATGCCCACATGCCTCACTACCTGTTTCCTGAGTACTTATACCCACTGTTCCACTTGGATGTATGTCATGTGATGATTTAAGTGCAGAGTCTTGTCATTGTATGGAAACACAATGACAATAACATACATATCACATCATTACACTCGTTGAACAATATSTATTGAAATTTCAAAAACCATTAAAAATAACCTGTGTCAGTGTAAAAACTATTAAATATATTTAAATGCACGAGGTTTACCACTGGTTTCAACAAAATCCTATGGTTGTTTAAGGAGGCATGTTTCACTTTTTTTTCTTTTTCATTYATATCCTATGATTGCTACCAAACCTGATAATGCACTATTCCAATTTGAGCTGCAAGTTTTGAAGCTGTGGGGAGTGAAAATGAACAAAAATCATCAGCAAAATAGTAAATAGGGTGTTTCAGGGCTTATGCATTAGCATCAGTAAAAAACACTGAGACGTGATCACTGGAGAATAAAATGTTTTGTTAAAAATGGTCCACAGACTTGGAAGTGATCCCTGAAAATAATRAGATTCAGAAGCTTAGACGTCTATATGGATCCTGAGGACTGAATTTTTAAGGTCTGTATATAGATGAAGTGAAAGAGACATGTATGGACCCCTGCTGGGTCACTAATGGACACAGGAACCATTGCAGTCTGGGCCCAGCAGGGTGGAAAAAGGCTGCTGTCATTCAGAATGAGTCACTTTTCATCTTAAAGATGAAATAAATATCAACTTTAAACTATCTGCTAGTTTCTTGAAGAGTTTGTCTTTCTTTTAAATCAGGGATGCAAGATGACCTCAGCAGAATTCAATGATCATAAACCTTCACTGCTCAGCTGCCAGATAAGACATTAAAGATGATATAAAACCCAGCCACCTTTCCTCCCCTGATTTAAATCCTACTGTGTTCTTCCTTAGAGATCTGCAGTGAGGAAAAACAGAAATCACACAGGGGCAGTTATCTTGGTCCAGCTGAGGGTCATGGAAGAAGCACAGAGGCTCCCTCTGTCAGCTTTTACAGACCTTCAGACCAGACACAGGATAACCTGTAATCATTGTAGTAATTCCTGGTGTAGTGTCACATAAATGTACCACACCACCTCTTGGGTCAGTGGAAACACATTTCCCATATTCTACAAATACTGAGAGGACCTGTAACTGTGTTTATGCTTGAGACCAAAATATCTGTATGAATGCTCATGTCCTTGAAATAATCCAGTTTCTATAGCAGCACCTCACAACAAATGCCACGTTTTTGTCATTCCTTATAAATCATATTTATTGAAATTTACTATAAAGTTGGTTTCCAAAATCATGTACAGTATTTAGATGTTGTTTTGCTTTATACATTGTCCTGAACCCAAAATACTTGTTTTCTAAAAATTAACTCCTTTTTTATATAAGTTTGGCTCTTTAACAAAATATGGGGGGAAAAGTTTGCTGAGTGTATTTGCTTATTTGTTTGGAACATATTTAATACATCAACTGTTCCATGTATTAAATATGATGAAATAAGTTTTTTTGTACAACAGCCCTTTCTTTTTGGCTGTTCCAGACAGCTACTTTTTTCAGTAAGTATTCTTTTATTTTTCTAAGTGGTAAATAAAAACACAGTTCCTGTCTACACTGCAAAAAAATAACTTGTAAGATTTACTAGAGAAAATCCTGTAAACAATTTGCACAAACGTTTGGTAAGTA
>NW_013952681.1:181283-189280 GCF_001266775.1 Austrofundulus limnaeus | reverse complement strand
TTACTATAAAGGTGGTTTCCAAACTCATGTACACTATTTAGATGTTGTTTTGCTTTATACAATGTCCTGAACCCAAAATACTTGTTTTCTAAAAAATAACTCCTTTTTTTATGTTTGGGTCTTTAACAAAATATGGTGGGAAAAGGTTTGCTGTGTGTATTTGCTTATTTGTTTGGAACATATTTAATACATCAACTGTTCCATGTATTAAAAGATGATGAAATAAGGTTTTTTTGTACAACAGCCCTTTCTTCTGTTCCAGACAGCTACTTTTCTTTTATTTTGCAAGGTGGTAAATAAAAACACAGTTCCTGTCTAAGACAGAGGTGTACGTTGCATTTTTCCTTCAGCACACAAATGAAAAAGTGAGATATTTATCTGCTTTACTAAGGTTGTAAAATTTCACAAAAATGTTACTTTTTAACAATTCTCACAATTTTTAGGTGCCAATGAGTCAGCTGCAGCCCMGTAAAGTACAATCACATAAATCTCTACAGAAGTGTCTGAGTGAGCAAAACACTCCATCCGGTGATCTGACAGTTTCTACATTAAAATCTTTAGCTCTATTGCTAAAAATAAGTTTCTCAAACAATGAAGATTCTTGATTATAACACAGTCACAGTGACTGAATCCAGGTGACAGAATAATAAATACCCTGCTGCAGTCTGAGYTAATGCCCTGTGGCTGTATGCCAACATATTAAGTGACCTTTTGGATTCGTGGCAGAGCTCCTTTGGCTCTTTTTCTACAGCCATGCACAAGTCCAAGCTCAGCAGATGGCAGGAGGGAATAAAGAAAGCAGAAGAGGAAAGAGGAGCCTTTCCTTTTACAAAACTGATGCAGTCTGGTTGTACCAGGCATTAAWGCCAATACGTTTCAGAGGCTGATTTCTTTGTTAACACAAAGACAAGTAATGAGAGGCCCAGCTGCAGAAGCAACAGCTCATTATTGATTTAGTTTACACACACAAAAAAAACAAACAACAAACAAGAGTAATTATCATAAGAGTAACATTTAGTCTCAAAAGGAAAAAGTCTGGGCTTGTGCATGAGCACTGAATACTAATTCTGAGAAACTAAAAAACGGACATTCCTCTGGGATACTGTGAGTTCACACCAATAAAATCTTGCTGCATGCTTTGCTGCTTCCCTTTTAACAGTTAAAGTTCTAGTCTTTCTTAAGAGAATACATATCACCCATAACTTATCACACCAGACTTTTAGATAGAAATTATCTTATGATGGGAAAGAGTTGTAGCTGTTTAGGATAAACTTTGCTTATATTATATGTGCAATATTGACTAACAGCTGGATTTGAGCAATRGGATAAGCTGAATTTAACCAGAAAAAAGTGCAACTAAGGACTTGACGTCTGCTCCAAAAAAATTTATTGGAGGTAAAAGACCAACACTTGACCACCGGATCTTATCTCAGAAATGTCTGTCAATAAACATGTTATAGTAAAGCTTATTGCTTTTACTGTAACCTACTGCACTCATGTGGTGAAAATATTATATAAATTGTAAACAGCATCATGAAGTTTCTTTAAACTATGCAAAATCATTAGCTGCATTTCCATTGACCATGAAAATGTGCAAATTAGAATTTCGACGATAAATTTGCTCAATGGAAACATGTCAGTTTAAAAAAAATTACGTTTTTCGACAAAATGTTTTTACGCTAGGAAGAGGTGGTTTTTCRGCCATATCAAAACTGATGTATTTCGCAAAACTGCAATGGAAACACTTTTTTGCATCACGGGAGTCACGTGACCAACAACCAACTGTTTCTACTGGCGAAAAGACAACGAAGAAGATGACAGGAAGTAAAAATAGTAGTGAAATCACCGAAGTTGTTAAAGAAAGTATTAAACTCACCCACTACATTTTCCCAAAACGCATCATACGTAGACGCTCCCAAGTATAAGGGGCGTGTCATTCGAAAGCTTCGATCAGACGCCGACGTCTCCTCTGATGATGAGCGCTAGTGTCGTGGTAGCAACATGCTATATGTTTACATCCATCGCCGCCATCGCAAGAACAAACGTATTCACGCGTGACTTTAATAGCGTTTCTTACTTAATGGAAACACTGCAATTGCGAAACTGTGTTTCGACATTAACAGAACATCGACAAAGTTTTGCGCACATTTGCAATGGAAACACAGCTACTGACTCAAGTGATAAAAATACACACAATTGATTTAGCTAGAAGTCACCAGTAAAAACACCAACCTTTATAACAATTCCACTCACTTTCCAAGTCTGCCAAAGACCTCAACCTTCCAGCTAAAGTTGATTTTGTTGAAATTTGCTCTATGAATATTGATTTGTTCATTGACTCTCAGTTATAATAGAGAAGATACTAATGGTAAAAAAACCAGAAATTAAACGTGTTTGTAAAGTTGCATGCAGAAACTAATCAAATCACAGATCACAGGAATGAAAAAAAAAAAAACGTGAAAAATGTACCAGTTATCTTTCTCTCAAACTCTGACTTTTCAGTCTTTTTCAGTGAAGATTTTATTCATCTTTACATCTCAAACTAAAAGAACATTTTAAAAATGAAAAAATAGCAAATTTGAAAAAGTATGTTAGTTTTTTACTTTAAGTTCTGAACTTGAAAAGAACATGTTAAACTAAGACTATAAAAAACAGAATCCCATAGGAATCCTAAACAGGGGTGGAGGCTTCCATGTCCAGTTGCCCCCCTCTTTTAATGCTGTTATTGCAAGTATGACTTAGCCCCCTGTGAGCAAAAGGTGTGAATCAGGGCCCCATTGATAGTTAGGTGATGGGGCAATAGAGCCAGTCATGGCACTAACGACCTATTGTTTGGCTGATGGTCCTCTTTTGCATGTGACCAATTGTTTGTCCACCATGTGTTCGCAGTGCTTATAAGGCTGAGTTCATCTGAAACTYCTCAGACTAAAGGAGTCCTCTTGGAGGAGAGACGAAACGTTTCATTAAAGAAGAACCCATCCAGAGGACCTATTTGTTTTTTTTTTTATCTAATAAAAAAACCTGAATACATACTAATATTAATGCATAATGACAACTGGCTGAGTGGTAAGGGGAGTTGGTTTGATTCCACCACTATTCAGTCACACGTTGAAGTGTCTCTGCTCAAGACACTGAACCCCAACAGTGTATGAATCTGATTTAAGCTCTATACAATGATTTATCTATATTAACTTTGTAGAGAGATCTTGTAGAGTGCTGTGTGAATGGGTAAATGAGGGCACAGATTGTGTTGGAGTATAGAAAGGTGCTATATAAGTACAGTCCATTCACCATTTATTTCAAACAGAAAACAAACTTCAATTCATTTCAATTTGTTTATATAGTGTTGAGTCACAACAAATGCCATTTCATGGCAATGTACAAAAACAATCTAAAGAAGCCAGCAAATTGCGTTGAATCACTTCACCACAGTCTCCTATCCTGAGCAGCACATTGGCAWTWATTAGAAGGTAAAACTTTCTTTTAACAAGAAGAAACCAACAGCAGAACCTGGCTCAGGACAGGGAGCCATCTTCCTCGACTGGCTGGGTTTAAGAGAACAGGAAAGGTCTACAGAGAAAATRCAGAATGACTAGTCCAGGTGTACTTTCCTCCAGAAGAGAGACAAAGTGTCATATCTGTGTGTTCCTATTTATTTCACTTTATTAGGTTGTGTATTTTTGGAACACTTTCAGTGTTTACCTTATCACTTTAGTTTGAATGGGGACCTTCACTTGTCACGTCATACATTTCATTTGCATACATTATCTGCTGCTCGCTCAAAAGATCGGACAGATAGACTAGATTCTAYGGAGAGTCAGAGTTACTACTGTCACAGAAAAAGACATTCTTAGAGCAAATTTTGACACATCCAACATCAGGAATCACAGGAAAGTTCAGTTAATTGGTTGGCTGAAGGGTTGAGGTCTTTGGCAGACTTGGAAAGCAAGCAGAATTGTAAAAAGGTTGGTGTTTATACCAATGTCTTATTAGCTTAGTGAACCGCACCAGAGTTCATTTGGAAGCGGACCAAGACCACCTCAAGAAATGGGTCTGGGTCCGGTTGTTTGATCCACACCAGAGTTTGCATGAGTGTATTCACACCTGCACAAAASGTCCGGACCAACACTGGAAACCAACTCTGGTCCGTTTAAAGCGGACCAAATGTGTCAGGTGTGAATACACTCTTTATAAGCCTGAAACTCCTGACCCATGATCAAAGCTGAAGAATTCTTTTGGGTGAAAGGTGAACTTCTTCAAGAAACTAAAATTTAATTTGTTTTCTACTGAATCGTTATGGTTGTCGTGTCTTAGAAAACTGAGAATTTCTTGCAACATTTGGGAGACTTCTTTTCAGAGACATAGGATAATATGATTGTCCATGTAACAGTACATTCCGTTCAGTAATTTTCCTGTACTGTATACTGCTACTTTACTTGTCTAAATTATTAGAGATGAAATTATCCAATAGATATTTGTAAACTATCCGAAATTTTAAATGTGCTTGTGCATCAATGAGATAATGAAAAATCTTTTCAGATTTTGGCTTTGGATGTCCAAATTAAGAAAATGTTATCAATGTACCTCTTGTACACAGAAATGTGTTGAAATAAAACATTTCTAGTACAATTCCGTATCATTTCATATTTAAATAATCTAACATATAATGAAGGAAAATTGGAGCCCACACTAACATGAGACACCAGCAAAAAAAAAAGTTATCAAACATGGAACAGCTGGTGGTGGACATCGGCTAAATCAGTTCTAATATACAGTAAGTAGAAAGTGGTTTTGAAGATTTTGTTCCAGTAGTTCAAATTTGTTAGAATGTGTTGAAATCTGTTTCTCAAATAACTTCTTATCCAAGACTTTTTCATATAATAAATATTTGCATCTTTTAGTAATATTTTATGATCAACTGTGTCAAACAGATTAACATGGAGGAGCACATAGGGACACAAAGGCAGGGAAGACAATGGTTCAGCATGTGGGTAGTGACAAAAAATAAACAGTTTAACTGAACAGAGGGAGAAGAAGATAATTGACAGCACCTGGGCTGGAAGCTTATTACCAGTGTTGTATAAAGTATCCTATAGTGATACTTGAGTAAAAGTACAAAAAATTAATTTTCTATATAAAATGTATATAACTCATAAATGTAAAAGCAGTGGTGGGCACTAGTCCCCAAAATGCAACTGCGCTAATTGCGGACCTAAATTTCTCCTTAAGGGTTTTACTAATTTCATAAAATGATGTGYGGATTTGTGCTTTCTAAACTTAGAATTGAGTAGCGCTAATCGCAAATAGTATTCCTCATTCAAATGTCAATTTTGTCTAAAGCAAAGCTGAAAATAGAGAGACAAACAACCATTCATTCTGAGGGACAATTTAGAGTTATCAGTTAACCTAACAGTCTTGTTTTTGGTCTGTGGGAGGAAGCTGGCGTACCCGGAGAGAACCCACGCATGTACGGAGACAACATGCAAACTCTACCCAGAAAGGTCCCCGGGCTGGGATTTGAACCGGCGACCTTCTTGCTGAGAGGCATCAGCTCTACCAACTGAGCCACTGTTCTGCCTTTTTTTAGGCCCTTTAGTTTTGTTTTACAACAAACAGTTTAAAATTACTGATATATCTGCATGTTTTCTTACTRAAGCCCTGCCGTAAACATAAGAAAATGACCAAGAAGCAGCAGAACTTGCAATCCACAACTACTTTGTGTTTTACAACCATGATAAAAAAGTGTTTCTACAAATCACCTCTCCAATCTGCGCCGACATGTGCCAATCTGTCAAAGAAAATAATCTTACCCTAGATGGTAGTAAAGAGCTGACTTTTCTCTTACCTGAATATTTTCTGGTAAACAGAGATTATGTTGCACTTTAAGATTAGCTTCTGCTAAGTTTTATTGAGCATATGTGCTTTTGAACTTGCGGACTAAATAAGATGACTAGCGCTTTACAAATTGTGCAGCTAAAATTTGAATTAGTGCTGCCCACCACTATGTAAAAGTATTGAGTAAAATTAAGTGGTTAGACTTTCCAAAATTAAATTGATTGGGAGGTGTATGTGGTGCTGAATGTAAAAATATAATGAAAACATAATAGTAGACTTCATATTTAATAATGGATTTGTCTGTACTTTATTTTGAATGTGAAGTCTGTGGTTGCAATGGATTTTGGGTAGCTGAAGAAATAGAGAAAAATCATTTTACACACTTCATTTCCTTTGTTCTAAATCTTTATCTACACATTTGAAAGCCATGGCTGTGAGTTTAATAAATGTTCAAGATAACTCCATATTTGTAGGTATATGTACTTGGATCACTGTGTTTAGCAAAATATATTAACTTTAACCCCAATAATGTTTAAATATGCACCATCATGTGTTCTTACACATGTAGCAATGTTAGCTGAATGTATAAAGTTTGCAGCTAAAGAAAAGGCATGAAAATCACTTCAGTGTTCAGCGAGTTATGATTTATTAAACATGCTGATATTTCATTGTGCCTGCTAAACATATTACACTGAGTGGAGCAGGCGACCGTTCCAAGATGGCAGCCCCACGTCTCGTCAGTTCCAATAGGCAGTAGTGGTGATTACGGTATCTAGTACTTTATTAAATCTATGCAGTGGAAGATCTGATGAGAATCGGTGTGGAGAACCCAGGTCTGATGGAGTGGCTTTTGTTGTAGCAGGGAAAATTCTAAACACTAGTTTAAAAGACATTTAGTCATAAAATGTTCAGTTTGAGATGTTTATAAGATGTTCATTTGTTAAACAGTTGCATTTATTAAATTATTACTAATTCAGAATTTCTTTCATTTCGTTTTTCTCGAGATATCCAAGTTGAAATTTCATGTCATAAAATCACTTTAAATACTTTTCTTCAATAAATTATATGTCTTGTTCTGGTGAAATGAAGAACTTTATGTTTACAAGATTGTTAACTAATTATTTGCGACTTAATATTGCCTTAATGGACTTTGGGTGCACTTAAGAAAAAAAATGTTAGGCCTTAGTAGCTTACCCGGGATTTACACTAGATGCGGCTCTGCTGCGCTGCAGTGCGCAGTTCGCAGCTGTTCATTTGCACTCCTGTTTATACAGCGTCTGCTCAGCGTGTCCAGGAAGGAGATTGCGTGATAAATCCAGTGATAAATGTGGAAGTCAGAGCAAAAAATGATTAATTCTGTGAAAGACGAACTCCAAACACAGCTGAAAACAACGATATAAAAGCTTTTGATAACTATGGTTGAAACTGTATCACTGTTGTCTTTTTGAACTTCTTATTTCAAAATAAAATCCATGTGTATCGTGCGTACACATATGCTTCATGCTACATG
This sequence comes from Austrofundulus limnaeus, assembly GCF_001266775.1. Classification (NCBI taxonomy): domain Eukaryota; kingdom Metazoa; phylum Chordata; class Actinopteri; order Cyprinodontiformes; family Rivulidae; genus Austrofundulus; species Austrofundulus limnaeus. Next base: position 181,935 of record NW_013952681.1, on the reverse strand, counting down.
TTTCCATCTGCTTCCCAAACAGAACGATACATTCTGACAGCATTTGTGTAGAAATATATCCATATATTGATTTATACAGCTGGAATTTCTACAAAATTATTCAGCTTTATGGTGTCTTATTTTGAAAATACGGATGTTGTCCTGGTTCCTTTTCCTGGTGGTGCGATGTGATCTTTCCAGATTGACTCCAGAGCAGCTCTGGCATCCGGCAAAAATAGGATTGGATCTAGTTTTGGTGGATTGCCATCTGCTCACCGCCGCTGTGCGCAGCCAGTGTAAACACTCTCATTGATTCTAATGGTTGTGTATTTGTGCGGAGGTCGGACCGCAGTGGAGTGGAACGGAGATGCATCTAGTGTAAATTAGGGATTAGACTAGAACCCTGTACCTGGCTCATGAAAACCGAGTTTGTGTTGCTGTTCATCTGCGGTGACATGCACAGTGTATTTAACACATAGTGACACACAGTTTTAATAAGGATAGGAATATAAACTTTTGTCTGTGCATTACTGTGCTTGTGGTTATTTGTCTGTACTGTTAGTAAATTATTTAAGGTATTCCTTCAATCATCACCTTGCCAATAATTTTTAGAATCAACTTCATTTACTAGCAAATTATTTTGTGAACCTTTTTCTAACCCATTTACTATAAT
>NW_013952681.1:178983-181134 GCF_001266775.1 Austrofundulus limnaeus | reverse complement strand
CTCTAGTAATGTATTTACTGAGAAAAATAGTGACATGTTCAAAACTTATTTTACCCGCTGTAAGATTGCACATGGTGTTATTTTCAAGGTTTGACTAAAACACGTACAACTTTTGTCATTCCTCAACATAAAACAATGTTAGTCTGAAACTAACATGAAAGGCAGCAGGGTTTATGCAGTTCTTTAGGCCCTTCATAGAATAAGATAAAAAAAAATCTCATTTAAATGTAAAGGTTGCAGAAACCTTGTTATAGATTGWGTTGCTATTCATTCATAGAGCATGCAGATATACTGGCTGCAATAAATTGAACTCTACTGAAAAAAAATAAAAAAGTGAATAAATTGATTCTGTATTGCAATATACTGTACATTTTCTTGTTTTGTGCTGTTTTAACAAAGTGCCCTTAAAGATGGTAAAACTCTTGAAATATCGATGCAGCAGGTGAAGCCACAGAAATGTGAAGATAACCTGGTGTTTTTCTTTAGTGGGTCACCAAGCTCAGCCTGGTATTGACCAGCTGAGCTCGTGGCTGATGAAGTGGGCTGCTGGTTGGACACATGAGTAGTCACCTTCTTGTGTACCACTGCTGCCCCTGTTGGCTTTTCATTTGGCTGGATCAATAAAAGTCTTCGATCAGGATGACTGCTGTGYTCTCGACTCTTGTGTAAAGGTTTATTTTGGATCAGCAAAGAWATAAAGACTTTCTCTGATGGTCATAAAAAATTATGCAAAAGCTTAATTTAACAACCTGCTTTGTAGCAAATTTTCCTCCTTGTTAAACAACTCAAATGAGTTTCTTAAATCACTCACATGTGACAGGGTAGTTTCTTAAATGACTGGTGCTTTTCTGTCGCCCAGTTTTCACACATTTGGAAAAACATTTCTGGTTCAGTGCTCACGTCATTGGCAGAGGTACAAAACTGGGAAGAAAACTAAAATGATTGCAGAACATTTTGGAGTTAGACTTTAAAAAGCAGCTGGTATTAAGAAGRTCCATGCTTTTACAACAATAAATCAGAACTTTAACCATCAATATTTTATGCAATAAAATCACCACAGCCACAAAGATGGGTAAAGTTAATTAGTCATGAAGAATAGTTTAATGTATAACTATGTGTAACGTAAGTGGCCATAAGCTTTATTCACTGAGACGTGTATGTGAACTTTACACACCTGCCCAAGACTGMTTGACACACACGCTGTATGACCCATGTGTGAGACCAACGGACATTTGTGTGAATGTAAGACACGCCTGTGATACTGCAAAATATTTCTTTAGGAAAGGGAAATACTCCAAAATAAATCAAAAACCTATGTTCAAACAATGTAAATTGTTATAAATAATATAATTATAATATAATAATGTAATTGTTAATAAATTTGGCAGGACTGTAGATCACCAGCCAACAGTTTTATGATAGACCACATATTTGAGTAGGGGGTCCATCCAAAGAAGGGGTGTCTGGACATGCAAAAATGCTTATAACTCACAAACTGTTCAACATAGAAGCTTCAGATTGTTTTTGTTTAGCTCTCTGATGAAGGGCTATCCATGAGGCCCACCAATCAGTACCCTTACCCGCCCCCAGACTCCCAATTTTTCCGAAAAAGGGTTGTCTGTACATATAAAACTGCTTAAAACATCCTTCCCATGATATATTGCAGGTGGAAGCTGGCTAAAATGTAAAGCAGGAAACAAAGTTGTGATAACATTTTCATATTTCTTTTTTTCCATGCTCCCAGCCCACACCATCTGAAAAGGGGGTGTCTGGACATACAAAAATGCTTAGAACTCAAAAACTTTTCAACATTCAACCCCCTGGCAAAAAGTATGGAATCGCCAGTCGTGGATGAGCACTCTTTCAGACATTTCATTCTGTAAAACAAACTCAGATCAAAAACATGATACAATAATAAGGTCATTCCATAGTGCAACTTGTTGGCTTTCAGGAACACTCAAAGAAATGAAGAGAAAACATTGTGGAAGTCAATGAATGTTACTTTTATTGACCAAGAACAGGGAAAAAAATATGGAATCACTCAAATTGGAGGTAGAAAATGAGGACACACCCAGTCAATATCCTTTCTCTAAATGGACACCTGCCTCATTATATCTGCTTGTTAGTCTGCAGTTAAAAACACCTGCAGTC
>NW_013952681.1:172542-177671 GCF_001266775.1 Austrofundulus limnaeus | reverse complement strand
GAATGAAATGTCTGAATGAGTGCTCATCCAAGACTGGTTATTCCATACTTTTTGCCAGAACTGGACCAGAAAAATTTTACTACAGTATGTGGGGTGGCAGATCCCTGGCAGATGTATCCTTTTAAACAACGAAAAAAAATTGGAGTCACTTTGTCTAATTTATGTTGTTTACATGTTGAACAATTTAGAAATAAAGAAACAAAGTATTTAAAGGTTTGTTGAATACATTCCACTGAGCATTTAAAAGACTTTCATTGTACTGATGAAGGATTTATACATCATTCTCTGCAGTTTTTACTWAAAAATTCATGTTGGTTTTGGTGAGAAAGGATCGCCCAGAGAACAACAAAACTATTAGTTATTATTCAAAAGAACAAATGGACACAAGAAATGATTAAAGTGAAGCCAAAGCCCACACAGAAGGACAGGAAWGGCTGCAGGGACTTGTTATTGGTCAGAGAGAAACAGATGAAAATGCCTCCACAACTCAAGGCGTCTTCCAGCAGCCAGAGGAGAGCAGCACATTACTTCTGTGCTCCCCCAGCTGCTTGAGGGAAAATGTGGCTGAGTTTGTCAGGAGCAGCGGCCAATCTGTTTCCAAACGCCTGAAGTTCAGACAAAGAAAAGGCTTCCGAGGGTACAAGGCTGAGCATATTGAAACTTTATCAGGGGTGTGTGTTCTTGATGTGTTCAAAAGTCAGGGTCAATACACATCTAGCAGGCCAGAGCCAGATTCACTAAGGCTTCAACAATGTTTCTSTCAGGTACAAGTTGAAGATGTTTTATTGTTTAAGGTGGCTGATGACCACCAGCAGAAGCCTCAGGCCAAAGTGTGTGCCAATATGAAGTGGACTACATCACACTCCCATTGACATAATYGCCTGTTTTGTACTGGAATGGAAAAATAGAATCCATCATAGAAGTAGTGCAGTAAATGAATATGTGATTTAAAACTAAATGAAACAGCAAAYAGGTTATTTCAGGCATGTAACAACAATCAGCTCCTTACAGCCTCTGGCAATGAACAGTTGTGAGCTATAAATTATCTAATTAAATGAACAAAATGRGTTTCTATATTTAGGAAATTCACACTATATTTGTATTATATTATGTTCAAATCAAATCTAATATACAATGAATAATTAATTAGTGGGCTGTTTTCTTCAAAGTGTCTTCACAGGGACTAAATTCAAGCTTCCTTAAAGTAAAAAACAGGTAATWTATTACAGAGTAAGAGTAGAATAGTTGAATAAGGGGAAGTATATTTAAGGTGTGTTGAAGTGTTATAAGTGGAGAAGGAGGTGTTTTTTGACAGATGAGAATATTGGCCAAAGGTGACTCATCTGSTCTGAAAACATGTTAGCTTGATCCACCACTGTGAAACCAGAACTAAATGGTAGTACTAGACGGTTCCTGAAAGAATTTTTTTAATGCCACTTCAGTAGAAAACAGAACTGAATATTAGTTTCTTCATCATCAGTGACTTTTTTAATAAAAGAAAAGAAGAAAAAAAGAGAAGCAAAAGGAGAAACGCAGTGGGGAAGATTGAAAGAGAGACTAAATATTTGAAACACAAACCAAGAAAACACAAGACAACACATCTGACATCTATCTGCACACCTGTAAGCATGGAGAAAAACAGCAACAAATAACATGTGCACATCATAATAATTATATCTTTGCTGAAATACTGTATATTCATACATACATACATAGATGTATGTACATATATGCATACATTCATACCTACACATATACAGTATATCCATACATACATACACCCTGATTCACCATCAGAAATCCCAGAATCTGAACACCAGCTTGTGTGCGGTTGTGAACTTGCATTTATACAACATTTGTCCAATGGAATATTTAATAGTGACTGTAGAGACCCAAAGACCCGACCCCCAAGACCTGAAGCAGATATAAGGGAGACCAGTGCCAAAGACCCCGAGAGTGACCCCCCAGTGCGGAGCACCCAGGGGCACCAGTGCAGGAAGAGCCACACACACGCACCCCCCAGAGCGGGCCATAGGAGAGATCCAGGAGAGCCCCCTCAATGACCCCACGCAGTAATCCCCCGACAGCGGCGAGCTCAAAGGCCCAGCCAGCACCCGCCGTGCCGGAGCAGATCCAGGCATGGACACAGAGGCCCAGGTCCACAGAGCGCACCACCCCCAGGCCCGATAGGGCCAGAGGACCCAGGCCCCACCAGGCCGAGCCGGCACACGCCTGGGTGCCGAGCCCCAGACACCAAGGGTCACCAGAGGGCAGAGAGGCAGGGAGACGAAGCCCACCACCGGCAGTGGGCCCCCAAGTGAACCAGGCAACCCAAGGCCCAGCCTGACACATATCCAATCCTACACAGACAGAATCACACAATCCCACCCTCCTGATAGAAATTCTGCTGTGAGAAAGGAGGAGAACTAGGATTGAGCTGAAACAGGTGACTGAAGACTCTGACATTATTCTCTGGATATTAGTGATTCAGTCTAGAACAGGGTTTCTCAAACTTATTGGATCTGAGAACCACTCATAGAGGTGAAAATATTCCAGGGACCCCCTCAGAAACCTCATGCCAATTTAAAATGGATTTACTGCCATTCGCCTAAATAGCATAAAAATAATTATTGTTTATTTGGTAGAGTAAGTTTATTTTACTGGTGCATCGTGCCTCTTATGCATTTATGATTTTTTTWAAATGAAAAACAAAATTAACAGTTTACTACAAATTTTTGAGAACCCCCAAGTTATAGCTTGCGGACCCCTAGGGGTCCTGGGACCCCAGTTTGAGAACCTCTGGTCTAGAAAGTAGTGGAGTAAAATGTGTTCTTTTGATTTACTGCAATACCACACATGTTGCAGAACACGGGTTTAGTGTGCATGGTGAGAGAAATAAAGTGCAAAAGTTAAAGAATACTTGTTTCCCAACCTTGGGAGGAGCAACATTTTAAAGTTAAATGACGTGGAAAACTTCAGTGCTTTGGTGATCAGTCTCAGCTGCTAGATGTTGCTGAAGATGTCCGATTTTTTTCCTGACAGTCTTTTTTATTTTTTATTTATTTTCAAATCCGACCCAGTTGTTTTTAGTATGTGGTATGGAAAAGCAAACCCTGCAGCCCTGGTTACAACAGTTACATTCAGGAAGTGAGTAGTTGGAGCAAAATGCAACGTCCAAGTGCTTTAAGCATAAAAAAAACACACCCACAAATACGGGAAGAAACTTGTGCCAGCAGAAACTGAATTTGAACTGCTCAGATTGAATCTGTATGTGCATAATTTAAAATTGAATTCATTGGTTTGAAAACAAATTTCACTAAGTTGAAACTGAATTCAATGGTTTGAAACTGATTTTAAAAGTTTTGAATTTAAATTAATTTACACGTATGTAGCGTGGTTGCCAACCGCCAATAAAACACAAAAAGAAGAATAAACAAAAACAGATTAGAATGGATACAGGGAAATCTAAATAAATGGATAATCACAAAATCCTACAGAAAGTAGCCTAGCAATTTTCATGTCTTTTTTTATATAAAACATTTATTGTAAACAAAAACAAAGTACAAAAAAAATGGGAGCCAAGGGGGGTTCTGCACAAAAAAATAAATTAGATAAAATGTCAATAATCAAATGCAAACCAATAAAATCAGTCAAGTTACAGTTAAATCAGGTAAASAATAAGTCATTGTAGTTTTTCGTGCTTCTGATTAGTGGAGAAGCAAATAATTGTTTACTCAAGAGGAGGGAGTGTTATGGACTAATTATCTATCTGTGTCACATGTTCAGTGTTAATCTGTTTGTCCAGACAACAGGACTCTGCAACGGACTGACCTCTCTTGTTTGATAAGASACTCTTTGAGCTGGGAGCCCTGTGATAGGCTGGACAGTATACTATATTAGGCGATCTGTGATTGGTTATAAGCACGTCATATGATGTTATCATGGTGTATCTTATTGGCTGTGTCCGCTGACGTGTCAGCGACGGGCCAACAGAGCTTCCTGATTGAGTCCTGTWTGTTTGTTGCTCAGAATTAAATCATTATTTACGACCATACACGCAGACTTTTCTGGCATTATTCCAAAGTGTTTCTGCTTTCATGCGACGACAAGTGCATGTACTGTCTAAATTCAGTCTGCAAGCTTCCAAAATATAATTTTTCTTTAAAATTATCTTCTGTATAGATGATATTTGACCTGTACGATTAGCAAATTTATAACAAATTCCTTTCAAATTACTTTTGTAATTTGCTTGAAAATTTACATAACTGACCAGAGGGAAATAATGTCTTGAGACGTTATGTCAGAAGAACAAAACAGTTTCTTCTGTTGCTCCTTGGTTATTTATTTATTTATTTATTTATAATTGTATTTTACTGTCAAAAAAAGACAAAATTATTTTATTGCGCGGGTCTATTTTAGCCGTAGAAATATTTATATTAACATCCCATCATGTAACATTCAGCAGCAGCTTCTCACTAACWTGATTGTTTTGAGTCTGGACTCTGGATGGACCGAATATCTGCGCCTGCAGCAGGGAGGGGACACAGTGTGAAGACTGAGCCTCCTGTGGAGGTGCTCACAGCAGCACCCGCTGCACTCTGTTTTGTCATTTATAAGGCGGATTGCATCAATTCTGTTACATTAAAGAAGACAAACTTCCCTGACGTGAAACAGAAATTTGTCGATCTGTGTTTGATTGCTGTGGCTTTCTCAAAGACCAGGATTTGTGACACAAAAATCTGAATTTTGGAACTGAAATTGAACTGTAGGACTGAAAGTGAAAGTAGTCAAACTGAATTTTTAATAGAACAAAATTCAGTTTCATAGCAAATTAATTTAAATGCAAAACTTTAAATTCAATTTCAAACCATTAAATTCAGTTTCAATGTAGTGAAATTCATTTTCAAACAAATGCATTTAATTTATTCACATACAGATTCAACACTTCAAATTCAGTTCATGCTGGCACAAGTTTCTGCCCGTTCATGAACTTTAGACCAGGGGTTCTTAACCTGTTTGACCTCTGGGCCCAATTTATTGAACATTAAGTGTCACGAGGCCCAGTCACACATTACCAATGTATGGATCAAAATGATAATTATTCTAAAGCTTGGTTTAATTTTTATTGT
>NW_013952681.1:167951-171788 GCF_001266775.1 Austrofundulus limnaeus | reverse complement strand
GTCCTGCACAGGGTATGACCAGAAGGGGCAACAGAGTCAACGCTGGCAGCACGGTGACCTAATTTTTGTCATGAAAATGCGACAATCTGAAAATCTAAAGAGGTCTTGACAGCATAGGAGAAGCAGACTGCGAGAGGAAAGAGAAGAAAAGAGAGTTTTTTTCTATGCAATGCAGCATGCTACGTATTTGTGCTTGTCATGCCACTGTTCCAGCACTGTTAGGACTGAACCTTATCGATCCAGCCAAAATTAATCATGTGGGACCGGTGCTGAAATAATACCAGGTTTTGGTACCCATCTCTAGCCAGAACTGTGCCTGACAAATTTGTTATGTGGGCAGACATTTTTTGTGTTTTGAGGTTAGTTGGTTGTGGCGACCATTTTGAATTAGGTTGATTCCAAAGGCAGCAAGATTTTTGTGGTTAAAAATTTGTGAATTAATGGGTTTCGGTTTGAGGAGAATGAATCTACCCCCGCCCTCCACCCCATYACAAGTAGTTGTGGAAATGAATTCTGCTCATCTGCCAACACTGAAAGYCTTATTATTCACCACTTCACTCTTTTACTTTTGGCTACACAAAGAATGTGAAAGTGGCTGCCTGTCTTAAAAATTCTGGGTACAATTTAGACACCATATTGGAAGACAAACACTCTGCTGAAGCAACTGRTTCAGTTTTTTGCTTCTTTTCAGTAGTTAGTGAATAACTTTTCTTACCCAAAAATACATTTTTTCAGATACCTCCAAGCCTGAGTTTATGTCTGTAGTTTATTCCCAGAATTTTCAAGTCTTCCTTACTCTGATATTTATGAGACTGCAACTGAAAATTAGCTTTTTTTCTCTCACAGTTTTGAGTTACAGCGATGTGAGATCTGGCTTAACAGATATAACAAYGTCATACTTCTGTGGAGCCAAACATAACTTGTCATTTATATAAGAATGAATGAAGAAAGGTCAGCAAAGRCAAACAATTCATTTTAAACTAAATCTTTGTCAGGTCAAACAGTTTTCCAAGAGTGAATATGCCTGCCGAAAGTGGTTTTTAGATCCTTTTATTCAGTATTCTCTACTGACCAAAATCAACCAYTGATTTCACCTGTAATTGATTCAAGCTAACGCTGAGTGATCCAACTCCATTTCCACCTAATAAAACAGTCTGAAGTAATCAACATGCACCAAATGACAATGATAACTGCAGGCTTAATAGATGAGTAGGATTTTAATTAAAGAACAGTCTAAATGGAATGGAAGTAGGAAGACGGTGAATCATTGTATTTACAACTGGGAGGATGCTAGGAGACCCCAAGAAGACGCAGGCTGTTTGTRAGGGCATGCATTCTGTATCTGAGGCTTTAAAATAAGATGAAGATCAATATGGGAGAATGGGTACCAAAAACCCCCATGTTAGCTTAGTTGTGTGTCTTAGCTGAAACCTCTGATCTTCATTCTCAATTTCTCATTGGCTGATTCTAGTGCATCCCAGGCTTTACAGTCCCCTCCCTGTGGTAGAAGAGCACTGTTGAATAACTGGGATGGAGGTGTGGGGGAATCCCATCGGGCATTGGAGAACTAGGCGGTTGCCTAGAGCACCATCTGCTGGAGGGGGCGCCGAACTGTAGAAGAAAAAAAAGTAATTATTTACAATCCCTGGTTGTAACTCTGCTAAGCTCCCCTTTCAATTACCTTTGTCTTAAAAAACTATAATAAAGTGAAAAAATTTATAGTTATTACAGGTTAGTGCTGATGTTAGAAGCACAACACTATATTCTTAGGTTTTCCTTTTTATAATGTTGACAGTGTTTAATCTATTATGTTTTGATTGATAATAGATTAGTGACATGTCCGAAATATCTATAACAACACATAATTAACCGTTAGGAGAACATTAGATGAGAATTTTGTCTGAATGCCTGTGATTCAGCCGTAGGTCAGTAGGGGGCGAACGCAGGCATTGAAGAAGGTGTTGAGGATTTTGTCTGAATGCCTGTGATTCAGCCGTAGGTCAGTAGGGGGCGAACGCAGGCATTGAAGAACATGTATAAAYTGATGAACTTCCTTGTTTTTCGCCAGTGTTGGTTTCCTGTCAGCTCAAGTGACAATAAACCTCACTCAGATCCAGAATTCTGGTGTTGTATGGTTTGATTCCTTCTACAAATCATTTTATTTAACAATGGTGKTTTTAATATCRACTTCAGTTTATTGAACATGAATTTTCTTACAKTTTTGGTGACCCCGACGTTTGCTGCAAGTCGAGGCGAGGGCTGCCTCGTTCTCTTGGCTTCTCGGCCCAGCAGGTGGGAGGCCAGGTCTTCATAAGTTCTGGGCGCCAGAGACAGGTGAGCAAAATCATTTTTTGTTCTCCGTTTTGAAAAACAGACAGTACTGAAGGATGATCTGTTTTTCCACCGGCTGGCGCGTGGGGCTGGGGGTTAGAGGAGCCCCGCTAAGTGTTAGCTTTGCTAAGTGAAAAGGTTTTTATAAGGTTTTTAATATGTTCCAAATAAAGATTCCAGTACGTGACTAACTTCTTAGAACAGAACAAGTGTAGACAAACGATCTAACTGCAAAATATTCTAGCACATCCAAGGTTTTAGTCAAGTTCACAAACTGTTATGACTAACATGATAAAAGTTTTTTCTGTTGTCCAGCTGTTATGAGCCCCAGCAACCAGTTTCTGATTGGTCTTTCTGCTCATGATGTGACATAACAACTGTACTATGATTGGATATGACTTGTGGTGATGTAATCTCTACGTGTGTGAATAAAAGGTAGAACACATCCACAAAGTTTTGAAGGACTTCTCTGAGCTTGACTTAAGTTAAGTACACTGAACTTCTTCCCTTTGCAAAGTGTATCATTTAAACTTTACCGGTCTCTGATTGTCTCTGTTTAAATGTCTGGTTGGGTTGTTGTTGTTTTTCAAAGTCTCAGGTAAAAAATACCGGACACTAAGCTAAGCCTGGGTGTCAGCTTAGCAAAGGCAGCGTGACATTCGGCGTAGTCATAACAAACGTGGCTTAATATGGACGGTAAAAGACGGTTTAAAAGTGTTTGAACATATCAGTCTGTGAGGGTTTAAAGCCATACAATAAATTGGGCCCTTTAGGTAGTGAAATATGTGTTTTTATATGTTTTTTGGTGCGTGTTGCGTGTTAAAATATCATCTCTTAGGCCGTTTTATGAGCTCTTTCTGAAAACCTAAGTGGGTCTTCTGTAAAAGACTGCACTAAACAGGTGGGGTACAACATTACAGATACATGGTGGCCACATGGGCAGTAATATTATGCCCATCAAAAGGAAAAATCCATGAGTTGTAATTTGTAATTTCCTGATGGGTATTTTCGCATAGTTTTAAAAATCCTTATTCAAAGGTGGGGTATGCTCGGCATTGGGAATAAATCCAGGGGTCAAACACTTTTTTCTTTCTTTCTTACAGAAGTATTACAGGAAAAATTAACTACTCTACCTCAAAAACACCCCCCCCCCAATGCAGCAAATGCCCCCATCCTCTCTCTCATTTGATTGACGTTGCACTGACTCGTCCTGCTCCAACACTCTGAAGGGGGAGGGGCTAGTAGTGCATCTCAGGTAGCGGTTCGTGTTGACAAACTCACTAACAACAAGTCTGTATTTTGTTGTCCCATACATGTCAACCTTTTCGGACATTTACCTGTACAAAAAGCCTCAAAAATTCATAAAATTAGCAAAAAATCTATACAATTCGCACCTGCAAGGGGGGGGGGGGGTGTGGCTCAGCCTCGCTGCGAAGCAAGAGGAAAGGAAAGCGGAAAAAGTTCAAAACTTTTTTATACCAGCAGAACAGGTTGGAAGATTTATTG
>NW_013952681.1:166917-167559 GCF_001266775.1 Austrofundulus limnaeus | reverse complement strand
CCAAAATGGGTAGAGCCAGCACTGCCATTGGGGACAAGTTCCCACATTTGCCTCTCGTGGTCCTAATGCAATAACAAGCACTAGGTGGAGCAAATTGGTGATAAAATTCCTAAAAAATAGCCTCCATCGTATGGACAAGATAACAGTAATAGAGACAATCAATATAATACAAGAAACAAAATGCAAAAATATTAAAAACAGCATAAATAGCCAATGACCACTAAGACAAATATAATCATCAGAGATRCAAATGTGGTAAAATATCTAATGTGGAAAAAAGTAGGTCCATAATGAAAATGACCATGTAGGGGAGACCGAGGCTTGTTGTCACACGGGTAGGTTGTCACATTGCATTTATCTTTTCCACCAGAGGGCGCAACTAAAAAGTGGAATACTAGTTTTCTTCCTTTATATGATCAAGTGTTTTGTCCTATAGGAGAAGAGACTACCACATTGTAGGTAGGTAGGTAGGTCGGTAGGTAAGGTAGGTAGGTAGGTAGGTAAGGTAGGTAGGTAGGGTAGGTAAGGTAGGTAGGTAAGGTAGGTAGGTAAGGTAGGTAAGGTAGGTAGGTAAGGTAGGTAGGTAAGGTAGGTAGGTAGGTAGGTAGGTAGGTAGGTAAGGTAGGTAGGTAGCTAGGTAGG
>NW_013952681.1:163560-166774 GCF_001266775.1 Austrofundulus limnaeus | reverse complement strand
AAAAATTAAAAACACATATTTCTCAATAAAAACAAATAGAGGTGAGGTGAGATGAGCACCAATTAACCTTTTTGCACAACCCAAAGTAAAAAAAAAATCAACTAAAATGTTTCAAAATAAGCTTCTTTCAGATAAAAATCCTAAAAGTGATACTTGTGGACTCGTTGGAGGAGATATTAAGGCATCCTGTCAAACCTCAGTCATTGTTCAGTTTTAAGTTAATTTTGAGCTAGAGGTCAAATTAGCAAACAAGGTCGTTTGGGACAACTTGTCTCAGTCATTTTGGGGTAAGTTGTCACACCCAAAAAGACAAGTTTCAAAAAGGATTTAAATTACCAGAGAGAATCTGCTTATCAGTAGTTGTCATAATGATATTTTTACTTTATTTTTACAGAAATGGGGTAGTTTAAAGGAGAGCAGAAAGCAATGACATTTTCAGAAATTAGAAATGGCAAGCAGAACATTGCAGTGCAGCAACTGATGTCATGCTGAGGGCAGTCAGGCAAGTGACCCTAGATAATAAATCAAACAGGAGGACCCAGGACTGACCCAGCTACTCCAGRCCAAAGCACCAACCAAACTATTCCAGTCCCTAGCAAGCCAGCCATCACCTCAACCAACACATTAACTCCAGAGGATATTAGGCCTTACCCAAAAGCTGGTCCAAGAAAAGAAGTTAACCAGCTGCTATTCTCACTTTTCTGTGCCTGACTTCAAATCTCAAGTTCACTTTTGAGTAAAAAACAGAACAACAATAATATTGTCCTTGGTTTATTACTTGCAAAATCCAATGTGACATCTTACCCCATATAGTGAGACAATTTACCCTATGGTGGGGCAACATGTCACATGGTCACTCTCTCTATTTGATTGCTCATAACTCTGCACTGATGCAAAATGTGAAAATGACATGAATATAAAATACAGTATATTCCCAATACTTTGGTCTTTCATCTGGTGCACATTTCTTTTTTACATAATGTTTTGCTTCCAAGAAATATATAAAAGTGTAAAAAGTGTGACAACAAGCCACKGTCTCCCCTACTTCCCTTTCATAATATAATAAAATATCTTGATAAAATTTCCTTAAAAAATAAGTGATAATTGGAACAGCTTATATATTTAAACATTTTAATAACAACTGAAGGTAACATAGTTACTTTATTATGGTATAGAATTTAAATACAGTATATGCCTGAGAAACATATAGTATTACCCCTTTAAATCTCTACCATGTAAAGCCAAAGTCGTATATCAACAACTCCTATACGCCGCCGGCGTCTCTGTTCTCTGGGCCTAAACTCATACGAGCCAGCATCTCTGATGGTATAGGGGTGTGTTAGTGCCCATGGTATGGGTAACTTGTACATCAGTGAGGGCAGCATTAAAGCTGAARGGTACAAACAGGTTTTGGAGCAACATTTGCTGCCATCCAAACCATTTCTTTTCCACGGTTGTCCCTACTTATTTCAGCAAGGCAATGCCAAGCCAGATTCTGCTGTTTAGTAAAAAAAGTGTGTACTAAACTGGCCTACCTGTCTTCCATTAAACATGTGTGGCACATTATGTCATGCAAAATATGACAAGGGAGAGCAAATTAAACTTATTGAATGTTGTTAAAAGGAAAGGTAATGAAACACAGTGTTAACACATGATATATATATAATAATAACAATATGACACATGTTCTGTTTCAGCCTTTTTGGAACATGTTTCAGATGTTAAACTCAAAATCAGTTAACATTAGCAACAAAAAAAACAGGAAAGTTTATCCATTTGAACAATACAATCTTGTCTTTGTAGTGCATTCAATTGAATATAGGTTGAAATTGTTTTGCAAATCATCACATTCTGTTTCATTTATGTTTTACACGTCTTAACTGCATTGGAATTGTGGTTGTATATCTCCTCTTTTTGAGTTTTAATGAATAATTGGCCTTGAAGAGATGTGCTGACACTTATTCTGACTTACACTAATGTTTACTGCAATTTATTTACCAGAAATAAAATCAACTCATCATTTCACATTTTTAGTTCAGTATATTTTTGGCAGTTTACAATACAGTATAGGTAACCACAGGTTATAAGTAAATATAGCAGAAAAAACATTGTTTCTTAAWATGTTTCAGCAGAAAAATATATTAAAGTTAAATTCCCTGAAGACAAGGGTCTGAAAATGTATAGCAGTTATCTCATTATGTGCTAATAAATGGGCACAATGTCKAATGACAGACAGAGAAAAACAGTATTTGTTAGGAACAGTGGTTCTAATTTTAAGGCTGCTCTGGTGACAGATATTTCTCAGTGACGTTGACTGTGTGTGTGTGTCGCTACAAAGACCTCCAGACCACCAGGGCCTACAGCCTCTATGAGGTGCTTAAGTACCAAACAAATGGGCAGAGATGGAAGAGCATAGTTCACAGGCTCAGAGGACTTCAGCACACAAGCAGCCATACATCATTATCATCATTATTCTGAAGGGCAGGAGATAAGTGACAGGAGGGCAGATATATCACATCACAAGTGCCATGATAACCCAGCAACACAGATAGGCTGCTGCAGGCTAAACACACTGCAGTGTTGGTGGCTACAATRTCAAAGGTAAGAGTGTTTATGATTAAAGTCCATTTTAGTATTCGCATGAACAAAATTAGTTTGTTTGTTTGTTTAAAACAAAATCAATTCTATGTACAATAAAAAAGAAAACACAAATACAATGAATTTAAAGGCAGCAGAGAGAAGAAAAAAATTCTTATATCTCCCCCTTTTTTCTCAAGTATAAACTCAAACAATAATAATTTTCACTTAACAAAATCAAAAAACAAAAACGTCAAATCCTTCTAGAACAACAATTTTTATGAATACATTTAATACTGTTTCATATTTCTTCAATAACCCAATTTTTATCATTCTCTTGAACATTTTAAACATAATTTTCCAGATTTTTCCACAATCTTACTCCTTGGATTGAGGTACACCATTCTTTTGAACTGGTTCTAAATTTAGGTTTCAGGACCATCATTAGCCAAAAATGCAATGAAATTAACAGTGGCTGAGTTTTAAATGTGTTTTATTCCGTGATGGACTTGCGACCTGTCCAAGGTGTACCCCGCCCCTCACACAGTGACTGCTGGATTTAGGGAGCAGTGACCCCCGTGACTCTGAAAGGAAGAAGCGGGTATAGATAAATGAAGTTAAGATATTAACTTAGGTT
>NW_013952681.1:160829-163468 GCF_001266775.1 Austrofundulus limnaeus | reverse complement strand
AGACAGAGTTTCTCAACTCACCATGGACGTCCTCTTCCTGGATCCCGATTCCTCCGATTCGGACGACCCCCTTTTCAGCTTCCAACCGCCCCGCAAAGTTCCCCCACCTTCTGTCGTCAGGCAGATCCCTCGCCGGCATGCCCGGTCACAGCCCTACCCACCGCACCTGTCCTCCTCCCAACCCGCACCAACTCCAGTGCCTCCACCCTTCGCCGGTCCTCAGTCCGAGGCCGAGCCCCGAGGCCTCCTCCGCCGCTCCAGTCGGCCTCTTCATCCCGCTTCTCCCCGACCCGCTGCACCCACCCGGGCATGGCGCTCCTCATCCGCATCCACAAGCTGCCGCGCTCCCACAGGATGGACCACAGCGGAGCTCCATAGTGCATTGCAGGACAGAGGAATTCCTTTCATCCATTCTTCCTCCAAGTCCACCCTCTTTCAGCTGCTCACCTCAACTCATCTTCAACATTCCTCTACAGCTCAACCACCTAAAAATCAGCGCCCAGCTTCTACGATCCAGCCACAACCCGCTCACCAGACTACTTCTGCCTCCGTCTTCAGCAGTGACGTCACAGCCCAAACTCCAGCCGGGTCCATGCCAGCGCCAACAGCTCCCCCTAGCGGGAGTCAGGTCGTATCATCCCCTGTCGTTTCTGTACCTTCTCTTTCTTTACCCTCCTCATCCCAACCCTCCCACGTTGACCCAGTCGTTCAACCCCAGGCCAGTCAGGACTCACTCATCCCCTCCGTTCATTCATCCCTTCATCCCTCTGTCTCCTTTTCTTCCCTCCCATTTCTTTCTCAACCCTTTTCCACACCCCTCCCCTTTTCTGGCGAGCACATTCAAGCTCCTCATCCACCTCCTCCTACCTTTACCATCTGCAGCCCCGTCTCAACGACCGGCCATCTCGGGGCCCCCTTTTAAACCTCCTGCGCCTTCATTTCTCCCCTTATCCTTCCCCAATCCTCTTCTCCCGACATCCTATGTTCCTTCCCATCATTCTAACCACTACTCTCTATCCACAGCAGCACCCCCCTTCACCCCCCCCCACTTCAACCCTGACTCGCCCCTCCCCAGTTTCCCCTGCTCTTCGCAGGCAGATTCTGAATGGTAATTGTGTTGACTTAGCCTTACTCCTTCAGCCCTCCCTCAGCCACTTCTGCCTGCCCCGCGAGCTGCTAACAGCCTGGGGCCCATGCAACTAGGCCACCCCTCAGTCTCCCGTTCCAAGGAACTCACCCCAGCTGAGTTCGCTTTGGCCTTCTCACTCTTTAGGGACACAATTTGTTCCCTTTTTCCCGACCGCCATTCGGAGCTCGACGATTATCTTTCCATCRTGCTCGATATGGCACTCCGTTTCGGAGGCACAGCCTTTTACGAGTACCATGCCCTTTTTGCCACTCAGTCAGCAGGTCAGTTAGCCCAGTTTAACCAGGGGACCTTTTGGGGTGCTCTGGACTCAGAGCTCTGCTGCTGTGTCTTTGCCGCTCGAGCTTCCATTAGATGCAGTCTCTGTGGCGCTCCTTCACACCCCGCCACCGCCTGCACTTTTGTCATGCCCCTCTGTTCTTGGTCCTCCGTCACTCGTGGCCCTTCTGTTTTTGAGTGTTTGTCTCCTACCGCCCCACCCCTTCCCCCAGTCCCTTCCCGCTCAATGCAGGCACGTTGCCCCCCCCCCTCCCCCAGGGGCATTGACAAATGCAGCCGCCCCATCCTCTACCAAGGCGGCCGCATGGTGTGCAATAACTTCAACGACCTGRGCTGCTCTGTTTCTAGTTGCAGATTTTTGCACACCTGCTCCTTCTGAGGCGGCACTCACGCCCGGTCCTCCTGTCCCCACAACCCCACCTGACAAGCACGCCACCTAGCCACGCCCATTAAGGTGAGTGCTCTACTCGCCGCCTTAAAACACCATCCTGATCAGGATTTCGTTGAGTTTCTTATTCATGGCTTCACTTTTGGTTTTCAGCCGGATCTACTGACCCTCCCAGATTGCACCACCCACTGCGGCAACCTTCAGTCTGCCCTCTCCGAGCCAGACATAGTTCATGCCCTCTTAGCKAAAGAAGTCCAGGACCGATTCATGATTGGTCCCTTCTCCATCTTTCATGTCAGCCCCATTGGCGTTGCCACCCAGAAATTCTCAGGCGAAGAGGCTGATCATTGACTTGTAGACGAGCATTAATAGTCTCATCCCTTTCTCAGACTTTTCCATGCAATACGCTACTKTCGACTACGCCATCCGCCTCATTCGTCTGGCGGGCAGGGGAGCCTGGCTCTCAAAGGCGGACATACTAGCRCTTTCAAGGTCTTGCCCATTCAGCCAGACTTCTGGCGCTTCTTTGTTGTGTATTGGAAGGGCGCCTACGACTTCGCAGTTCAGCTGCTGAAGTAGCCCCACGATTTTCGTTTCACTGTACGAAGCTTTTTGCTGGATCCTTCTTAATAATTTCAGACTCCCTTACGTTCTCCACCTTCTGGATGACTTTCTTATGATCACCCCTCCCTCCTCTTCACCTCGCTCAGGGCTCTCCACTCTTACCCATGCCTTTTCAGATCTAGGCGTTCCTCTTTCCGAAGAAAAGACAATCGGTCCTCTCACTTCATTGGAGTTTTTAGGCATCACCCTAGACTCCTCCTC
>NW_013952681.1:155762-158264 GCF_001266775.1 Austrofundulus limnaeus | reverse complement strand
ATTCCGCATCTCACTCATCTGCTTTAATTAAACTGGATGGTGACAAGAAAGCTTTGCAGTCTCTGAATATTCAGGTACTGTATGTCCTTATTTGTCTCTGGTTAATGACACAAGGACATGGGAGAGTATCAGACTAGATGTCAGCTGCTACTCAATTAATCTTTAATATGATGTTGCAAAGAGATCTTTCTATTTTCGGCAGAGTGTTGTTGTCAAAAGCTGAAGGTGTATCAAGGTTTGTTTATCCCACTCTCTCTCTTTATGTTAATGATGTACAATGTAAAAAAAATCAACAGTTTATTTGTGAACTTTGTTTGGAAGAACAAATTTCATCCCCTAAAAAAAGACATATTTTATCTGGAAAAGGCAAAAGGGGGCTTAGAACTTTTAATTTTTTTCACTTAAATAATACCTTTAAAGTCAAATGAATTAACAATTGTTTAGAGAACCCTGAATCTTTATGGAATTTTATTCCACACAACATATTTAAAATGGTAGGTGGATTACAATTTTTGCTAAGTTGTAACTTCATTGTTTCTAAGTTACCTGTAAAACTTTCGAAGTTCTATCAGCAGGCTTTGCTTTCATGGAAACTGTGTCAAACTCATAATTTTTCTCCACATAAAGAAATTTTGTGGAATGATGGCAATATCACTATCAACAACAAAAGCTTGGATAAAAGTAATTGGGTTGATAGAGGTATATTGTTCGGTGCAGATCTATTTGAGGATAAAGGGAACTTTTATAGCTATGAGAGTTTTATGAAAGCAAAAAGCTTCCCAGTGAAATATAGAGTTTGTCACTATTATGAAAGCCATACCTTCAGGCATAACCGAGCTAATGAAAGCACATTTTGAATATCAAAATTTTAATATGCATATACCTTCTTTAAAAGTTGGGGGAATTGAAATATTAGAGAAAAAATGTTCAAACTTGCACATAAGAAAGGTTCTCTGTAGTTAAAGTTTAGCGACACCCAGAGGAAGGTTTTTCTGGAATGCAGTTTGTAAATATATGTTGGAAAAAAACATGGATGTCTCACTTTCAATATTGTACTTCAAATAAAATAAGAGAGCTTGATTTCAAAATTTTACCCAATGTTTTCCCATGTAACAAAAAGTTGTCAAAGTTTAAAGGATATTGATGAAAATTGTTCCTTTTGTCAAGCTGAATCAGAGACGATATTGCATTTATTTTGCATTTGTTCTCACTCTTCTGGGTTTTGGAGGGACACGGAGAAATTTGTCAAGGATATAACTAAACACACTATTCAAATTAGGCCTAAAGATGTTATATTCAGGTTTGAACATTGATAAAAGTTTGAGCTTCATAATTAATCTAATGATCCTCTTAGGGAAATTTCATATACATAAGGCAAGGTCCTCCAGATCTCTCCCAAACGTCGATGTTTTCTTTGTAGACTTTGATTTATATGTGAATACTTTAAGGTTAACAAAAAATAAGAAGGCAGAATCCACTCTGCCACATCTTCAAAATTTGCATTTGATTGACCCTAAATGACATTATTGAGTGCCTTGTTTATTGTATAATTTTCTTTTGCTACATGTTCTTTGAAGTTTGTCATTTGTTTCTGCTGATGTCATTTTTCTTTTTTTATGTAATTGTAACAAAGAAGACAAATAAAGTTTTGAAAAAAAAGGCACGCAGAGAGCTGATGGGAGCTGCTGGCTGAACGGCAGTGTCAGCGCCAACAGTTTGATTTCACCCATGTAAGTATGTTTTATATTTCCAATTGAGTGTTTTTTTTTAAGATTAGATTCTCGCCGTTTTGTTTGTCTTTGACACAGTGTAAAGTATGTTCCGGTGTCGTCGTAGATATTGTTACGTATTAGCAGCTGTGTACAATGACACACTRACGGGACTGTCAACCTGAGTCCACCAACATATTTTCACTGCAGCTGCTGTTCACGAAAAAATAAAATAAAATAATGTGACCGAAAAAAAGGCGTCAGCTGCTGATGCAGCTGAGGAATAGATTAAATCCAAATTCTCATGATTGAAAAGCAACCCTCATCTTTTACACGCTAATGATGTCATCACAAATAATTTTTAATGCAAGCTGATTCAACACTACAGTATATATATAATCTAGATCTTGCATGAAGGAATGCATATCGTCCACCATGATTCATAACAGTCTAAACAAGGTTGAGTACCTGGACTATTTGGAGGAGTTCAGTCTCTTGCAGGCCCTCATCCCTTATTGGGCCTGTGGTTGGAGACCATCAACAGCTGCAGTGGTTTCTTCTGATGATCTTCTCTCTTTATAAGCTTCCTCAGTCGGCTGGGTCAACACTGCAGCATCTTATACCCTCAGGGAAAGATTGCGTAGCTGCTTATAGTTCATTTAATTTGAGAAGTCTCATTTGTGCTTTTTGTGTGTTCAAGTTCACGCCGAGAGTATTTAAAGTGTATCTTACCCCCACTGTGAAAAGATAACTCCGCCCCAAGGCGAAATTTGAAAAATGCATCAAAGTGGGT
>NW_013952681.1:153204-154500 GCF_001266775.1 Austrofundulus limnaeus | reverse complement strand
GAAACAGTACTATATAACATTTTAGACACATTCTAGACAGTTTATCTGCTAAAAAAAAAGTTAACTTTGTGGTAAGTTACTCTTTAAAGAAACCTGTTGAAGCTTGTCGACCCTCTGGAACCACGCAGCTCGCTGCTGAGAACCTACCTGTGTCTCCTTGTTCTCCATCCTGGGTCCTCCTCACCTTGGCCTCCTTGTCTGGGTTTGCACCTCCTACCCGCCTTGTCTCAGTTATTTCCAATGTTTCAACTAAAAATGCCTCACATTGTGCAGTGCTYAAAGAAAGTGTTGAAGACAACACTTAGCTACTACTACACCAAACTTTAGCTGAATATCTTTTCAAAATTTATTCAGTTCATCCGATAMTTACTTTCCAGAAGTTTGACTGGATTCTGTCCACTGCTTTAGGGGATGTTTTGCTACCCATACATACAAACTTGTCCTTTGGTGGTGGACAGCAAAACTCTGCAATAATCTATCTTGAGACACAAAGTAAATTTACCAGGGACTGTAGTGGCTCAGTGGTCGGTGCCACGGTCTCATATTCCTTTGAGCCCAGGTTGTGTCAGAAAAGRCATCCAATGTAAAACAATTACCAAGCTTTTCATACAGGTTTGCTTGCTGTAGTGACCCCTGCAGATGCAGAAGGGAGCAGCTGAATAAAAACAACCACAAAGTAATCATATTAAATGTGAACACACCAGTTATATTCTACTTATGTCAATCAAACRTTTGAGACTTTGAGATGCTGCTCAAACATCTTCATGGGGTTGGGGGTGGGGCGGAGTCTACATCAGTGTAGTCTGCGATCTTCCAAAAAAGAAGAGGAAGGAAGAAACAGGGTGTGCAGAAAAAACAAAGGATGCATATTGAAACTTTTGTTATTGTTAAGCGTGGGCTGAACCTGCTGTGAAATTAAGTTTTACCTCTTTTGTACTTCCAGGTAACAAGGTGTTGCTATGATTAAACCATCATATTTCATGAAAATATATATTTTGCAAAAAGTGAGCTTATGTAGGGAGGTCTTTGACTTATGTGCATGAACATGTGATGTTTTTACTTTTGTAGCCTGAAATGACCACCACTGGTCGTGTCTCACAACTAACTGAACTTTGTTTTGAAAAAGCTTTCTTAGTGACAAAACTATTTTAGCTCCAAAATATGACCTCATCTGCAGATAATGCTGACGTGTTTTAATCTTTTAAAATTCACTATAAAAAAAAAGAAAATAATCATTAATAATCATTAACATGATTTTCCTTTTTAAAGGTATTTCTGTTTTAAATGTGTATAATA
>NW_013952681.1:151560-152949 GCF_001266775.1 Austrofundulus limnaeus | reverse complement strand
GTGTGTGTGTGTGTGTGTGTGTGTGTGTGTGTGTGTGTGTGTGTGTGTGTGTGTGTGTGTCAACACCACTCTAAGTAAACAAAATATTCTCCCTAAAAGAAATGTGTTTTTCTGACAGAGACCTGGTTATATTTTGTTTTGTCACACAGCTGTGTGCTGCGCCAAAAAAGAGCCGAGTTTTGGTTTTTGGTCGGGGCGGAGCTGAGATTTAAAGAAGATGGAGAGCTTTGGAAACGTGAGATGGACCAGAACCATTTTGGAAAGATGTAATTTTTGAGTACTGTAAAAGAGAAGCGTGTGTCGACCCCAGAGGGGTCTGAAAAGGTTATTTTGTGACGGGAAGCCAAGCCTTCTCAGTGACTTCATACGAATGTCTCTGTGATGACCTCAGGGCAGATGTGAATCATCTGGACCTCACAGTCCGCCACACAAGCCTTCACCTACACTGAGACAGAGGGTCTTCCCTCTGGTGAGCTAATGAATTTACTTTAAGGCATTACACAAATGATCCGTAGAATGATCCTGGTTAAAACAAGCCGAGGCAACTTGATAATCTTCTTCCTGCAGTAAAATGAAAGTTATTAAATAAAATTAATCTGGCTCAAATCTTAACACTTTCTTTCTAAATTGACAAAAATTATAGGTTTAAACCTGGGTCTCTTGTCAGCTAATTAATAGAAGAAAACTATTTTCTTTGGGAAAAACACATTTCATTCTATAAAAGGTTTTAACATCCAGACCTTTTCTTAACCAGAAGTATAACATCAAGTCTATAATCCTTTTCATATTTTAACTAACTGTTTTATAAACCTCAGTGCTTCGTCTTTCATTTTATTTTTTGCTGTTTTTRGTCATGATTCATTGAAACTGATTCTTGCTGTATTTTTGTAATGAATTACCATAAAAGACAAAGCTGGTTCCTCATCTTTGAGAATTTTGTCTGAGATAAAATTCCCTGTTAGATCACACAAATCTCACTTCAGTAAAAATGAGATTGATATGAAAAAGGGTGAATAAATGTTGGTCAATAACTGAAGTGGAGCCCAAACTTAGTGTATGACAAAAATAGTAAATCACCATGTTTCTCTCCTAAAAACACTACACTTTCAAATTTAACACAGCATCACATTGCATAAGTATATTCTTGATGTTATACAGTGGGTAAAATAAGTATTGAACATGTCACCATTTTTCTCAGTAAATATATTACTAGAGGTGCTAATGACATGAAATTTTCACCAGATGTTGGTAACAACCCAAGTGATCCATACATACACAGAAATAAGTATTGAACATGTCACCATTTTTCTCAGTAATTATATTACTAGAGGTGCTAATGACATGAAATTTTCACCAGATGTTGATAACAAGATGGTTCTTGTGTGATAC
>NW_013952681.1:146959-148806 GCF_001266775.1 Austrofundulus limnaeus | reverse complement strand
CAACATGACAAAGGCTGACATGCATAAAAGGGCTTGGACCCCGGTCATAACTGCTTTGCAGTTCTAGTTATAATTAAATTCCTTGTGTCAGTCTGCATTCCTGTGTTCTAACCTTCAAAACTGAGACAAACTCCACTATCACTCAGACTTTTTTTTAATATCTGTAAAATTAGCCGAGTCATATATAGTATTTTTATCTCTTCAAGTTAAGTGAGACAGATGCACAGGATCCTAAGCTGAGCAACCAACACCACACCCA
This sequence comes from Austrofundulus limnaeus, assembly GCF_001266775.1. Lineage (NCBI taxonomy): Eukaryota > Metazoa > Chordata > Actinopteri > Cyprinodontiformes > Rivulidae > Austrofundulus > Austrofundulus limnaeus. The sequence continues at coordinate 148,547 of NW_013952681.1, read as the reverse complement.
CATTCKTGACAATAGCAAAATAATCCAAAACTTCGAAAAGAAAAAGTTACATTTTCCACACTTACTGTTTTATCTCACATTTGCATTAAAAATTAGCCATGCAAATGAACAGACTTTAAATATTTTCAGGCTCCATCCAGTCTCTTTTTTAAAAGATCCAGCTTTGTTTTCTTCTCTCTTCACTTGATTGGAGACTGAAAAGGGCTGATCTTTTGTGACTGGCTCACACTTGAAATGCTCTTCAGATCAAACAAATCACAGTGAAGAGTAGTTTCCATTATTCCTTAMGGTGCAGACTGAAAACCAGACTGAAATGAGCTCAGACGCTGAGCTGTAGCTCTCAGCATGTTAGAAGCTGTTCAGCACTGTGCTTGTTGGGATATGTTTCATCACAACCTAATAATTAGCTTTATGAAGGCAGCAATATAAACTTTAATAATTGTCAAGTTTTTTCTYCTCATTGAGAAGAGTAACGTACCAGGCAATGCAGCAAGTTCAACTAATCCAACCTAGTTTTCAGTGACTAAATTAATTAAACCCAACAGTAAAGACTACTGCATTAGGAAATCTAATTGTTTTGGCCCAGATTTCCTATTATTGCGCAGCAGGTAGTTTCTGCCTCATCTTTAAAYAGTCATTAACACCCCTTAACTGCACCATCTTACATTATATTTATGAAGTAAAAGTTATATTACCCTTAATTTACACTACATGCGTTATGGCTCCGCTTCGCTCCGACCTCTGCAGCCATTACAATCAATGAGAGTGTTTACACTGGGTGCGCATGATGGCGGTGAGCGGACGGCAATCTGGCAAAATTAAATCCGATCCTATTTCTGCCAGATGCCGGAGCGTCACCGGAGTCAATTTTTAAAGATTACATCGCACCAACAGGAAGAGGAATGAGCACAACATCCGTATTTTCAAAATAAGACACTATTAGGCAGAATAATTTGTCGGAATAATGTTGAAATTGCAGCTATATTAATCTATATGAATATATTTCTACATAAATGCTGTCAGAATGTATCGTTCTGTTTGKGAAGCAGATGGAAACATGTAGCATGAAGCATATGTGTACACACATGATACACGTGGATTTTATTTTGAAATCAGAAATTTCCGAAAGACGACAGTGAGACAGTTTCAACACAGATACCAAAAGCCTTTATATTAATGTTTTCAGCTGTGTTTGAAGTTCGTCTTTCACAGAATTAATCTTTTTTTCTGTGACTTCCACATTTATCACTGAGTTTATCTATCTCCTTCCTCCACACTCTCTGTCGGACGGGACCGGAGCAGAGGCTGTATAAATTGAGACACAAACGAACAGCTGGGACCTGTGCACCGCAGCGCAGCGGAGCGGAGATGCATGTAGTGTAAATCCAGGTTTATGGTTCAAACACACTCCTCAAGTTCCACAGGTATGAGCAATTACAAACCTTTTTTCATCTAGAATTCAGCAGAAAGCAGTTTTCCTACCTGCAAAATTTACTTTACTTACTGCTAAACGGCAGGTTGGCGTTCCTGGATTGCGATGTCTCAGTTTCGGATGGAGGACGGTTGGAAACTGGCGTGTATCGTAAGC
>NW_013952681.1:144737-145778 GCF_001266775.1 Austrofundulus limnaeus | reverse complement strand
AGACAAGAACCCGTCCAGAAGACCTATACATTTTTTTTTCCTTTTGATTTTTTACCTGGATTACTGAGATGCATCAGGACATTTATAACTGATCATTTTTCATTTTATTTTGGGTAGCTAGTATGCTTCTTGACCTTAAAATAAATGTATAATTCAAATAAAACCTTGACATGTCAATTCTGAACAATACACTTTGATTATCTCAGATATTTCAACCTCATTCATTTTCAGCTAGCAGATCTTAAAAKTTTTTGCAGACCTAAAGGCTGTCAGACACTGCTGTCATTTTATTTCCTAACAGAGATATGTATCATTAATTTGCCTAAATTAGCAGCAATGTTTCACTAAAGTTAATTATTAACCAAAACCAGCCTTAAATGAAACCAAATTAATAAATTCCGTAAGTTTCACAAAAACTATTCTCCAGGTTTTGCTATCTCACAGTGATGACTTTAATTGCTGAGAACCCTTGCCAAAGTTGAGAATCGTTCTGGAGAAATTTGATTATTGTTTACTGTTTACTTGCAGTCCAGCGAGTGAGGAAGAATAAAGACAACCAATCTTTATTTGGTAAATCCAGAACCTATTTATAAGTTATGTTACAAACACTGTGATGTAATAGAGAATATAGAAAACTGAATGAGTTGAAAAATATGACCCAAACAGAATATAGATATCGATGAAACAACAGAAGAGACTAAATTATACTTTYCTGCACTCATGGAGACTCCACCCAGGTGAAAAGTATTATATTAAGTATACTAATTCTAAGTATACTTAAGTATACTTGAAGCCACACTAATCATTAGTATACTTAAAGAGTGCTATTTTGGAACAACTAATTAAATATTAAATATACTTTGGTTGTATTTAAGTTGTACAAAAGCATAATTTTAAGTGTATTTTGTCAATTCTTTAAGCCGAAATTAAGATAATCACAAATGACATTAATAAAAAACATGTTTAATCATTGCAGACAAAGACCTTGTTTTATTATTTTTACCTTATAAAAAGCTGTTTATATCTCCATGGTCGCGGGTC
>NW_013952681.1:142819-144062 GCF_001266775.1 Austrofundulus limnaeus | reverse complement strand
CTTTAAGTATACTGATGATTAGTGTAACTTCAAGTATACTAAAGGATACTTAGATTTAGTATACTTAGCATAGTATTTTTACACCTGGGCAAGAACACAACAAAATGTATTTAACGGCTAAAAAATGTGGATTTTGTGTTGTATGTCCCCTTTAAAAATATATTTTTGTGATTGACCTGACAGAGTTGGGTTGGTTGGTTAAAGTTCATCTTCAGTAGAAGGTCACTGACAGTCCAATCACCAACCACTTTCCATGGACAACTTTGCAGATGTTTCTGTGAAACAACCAATCAACCACTTCAAYGGGCTCTTGAAGGTGTGCATGGGTGCTGTGGGGAAAGTAACCCACTTTCATGACCCTGAGAAGGCATGTCTGAACCTGAAATTACTTTAGCAGCACTTCACAGCACAGGCCCCTGGTCTCTATGGATCTTATGTAACTAATTCAACAGAGCATTTATGGCAACAAYATTGCTGCTGGTGGTCACACCTTAATGATCTGAGTGCTTGTGAAGGCCTCAGTACATCAGCGCTCATCCGTCAGCATTCACCATTAGACTGTCACAGCAAAGCAGTAATGGTGTAGCGTTTCTTTTCTGAAGGTCACTTACCAGCCCAAAGTGACAGGACAAAGCGAGAGGCCCGTGTGTCATTCCAGGCCAATACCAGTTTGACATGTGCTTCCCCCAACGCTCAATCACTGTGATTTTCTGTTTCCCACTCAGGATTTGTAATTCTGCTGCCTCACTTTGTTCAGGCAGGTGGGAAGTGATGAATGTAGTTCAGKTTTAGCCAGGTGGAAAATGATGAATGGCAGCAATCATGTCTGACCATTGGTGGAGGCTGAACAAAGCAGCAACACAATGAGAGTGATTGCTGAACGCATTATTTCAAATGAATTACTTTAATTTTTAAAATAATTTTAACCTTTATATACTCTGTTGAAACTTTGCTCTGCTCTGTCTGCAGGCTGTTCTGTAACCAACAGCATTACAGTGCCTGCAGTGCAGAGGAGCAGCATAAGGACAGGGAAAGGTGGGGAAATTATTCCTAGTGGTGCAGCCAATTGGGAAATGGTCAATAACTTTATATATATTTTTCTTTTTTTATTCTTACAGAAACTGACATGTAAAAATAATTTGATGCTGTAATGGGGTGCGTTTGTAAAGTTACACAGTCAAAAATTACCACCCATATTTTTGTTTTATTTAGCCTTTTATAAGAAAAAGAACAGATTTATTTT
>NW_013952681.1:139910-142581 GCF_001266775.1 Austrofundulus limnaeus | reverse complement strand
CTAAATATTTAATTTCTAAGTTAAATATTTAGTTTATAAACTATGACATTTATAAATGTATGAATCATATGGTGAAACACTGAGTTTGAAAAATAAATCTGTTCTTTTTTTCTTATAAAAGGATAAATAAAACGAAAATATTGGTGGTAATTTTTGACTGTGTAACTTTACAAACGGCACCCCATAATGCAGAGTTTTTGAAAAAGTCAATGAGATTTTTCTCCTGCAAAATTCCTGCAAAATGGTTGAAAATCTGTGTAATTTACRGACAATCTGTACAACTTGACATGTTTGAGTTTTCAAGTTAAGTCTGATAAGCTTGCTTGGTTATTCATTGAAATCTGATGCTTGCTTGTTGTCAGGCTGAGTCAGTGGGAAACTGAAGCAAGTTTGGACGTCCCAGAAACAGCTGGATCAATAGCTGGAGAAATTATTGTTTGATTTCAATCCGGAGGTAAAAACTAACAAAAGGGGTCAGACTCCAGCTGGGTTTACAGTTTAGTTTTTTACTGTCCTGAAATCTAACAGGACTAYAGTTCTATTTTGTACTGCAGCAAATTATTATAAGCTGATTATTATAAGCATGATCTGTGGTCATTTGGATTTTAACCACTGAAAAAAAATACAAAAAGCAATGTTTACATGCTTTCTATAAAGTTTTAAAACAGTCAAATATTTTTTGTWTTGTTTGTATTTACATTGTTCTGCTCTGTTTATTGTAAATAACATATTTGAGAAAAAACTTAATTTTGTCTGTGCTCACGTTCTTTGTTTAAACATTTTGTCACTGATTTATTTAAAGTTGAACAAGGTGTGTAGTTATAATTTCTTTTTTATGTAATCTACATGTCCTGGTGTGACAGGTTAAAACCTAAATCTAATTCTAAATCTATTAATAACAATTAAACACCCCAAGCTGGTTAAAACATCCTATGAGTCAGGAGGGAGACCTGACTGGTGCCCAAGTCAATAAATCAAAATTAATAGCAATAAAATCATCAAACAGGAACCGTCACAAACAACAAGTGCATTACATTACAAGGCAGAAGGCAAAACAATATGGGGGTGCAACAATACATGCACCCATATCAAACCATTCAATACAGTGCTTTAGATTCAAAACACACTTGTATCGAACAATACAGATTTTTAAATTTACTTTGTCAGCTTGTCTTCTGAAGATGCTCTGTGTTGAAGGATCAGTGGATCTGTGTTCGACTACTCCACCTAGGCTGCATTTTTGAGCTCAGATCCACTGAGAAACTTGCTGTTTCAGCAACATTTAATTTAAAAACTATACTTTTAAGTTTAAACAGATGTTCACAATTACTGGTAATTTAAATAAACTACAAGTTAAAAAGGGCAAAATGGACATTTTTCTTACTTGTATTGAAAAAATATCGAACCCTGAGACTAAAGTTTCGAACTGAATCATGAATTTTCTGTATCGTTGCACCCCTTTGGAGCAGTCATTGTTTGAAAGACAGGGATTTACCCWAAATAGGTTGGGCACAAATCAGTTTTTGGTAAAATAGACCTGAAAGTGGTGCAACTAATCAAAATTTCCCAGAWGTTCTGGAAACATTTCTGAACTACTGTATTGTTGAGTCACCAAATGTAAATTTGTTCAGACTTTTCAAGCAGAATTTCAGATTGTAAAATATTCTTCTGAAAGCCTCTTGAGGAAACTCACCCTTGAATACTGAGGTTTATACTTTGAGTTTCAAACTCCACTGTGTAGTCTCAGTGTTCTGCAGCCAGAGATTTTTTTTTTAGCTCCCAGCAAAACTGGCAGCACTTCTACAAATCTAAAGGCCAAAGAATGATCAGCACCAAAATGTGTTCTTATCATATTAATCAGTTTGTGGTTTGCAGTCTGTGCCTATTCAAAATTATTTTGATGCAGTTTACAACACTTTAMAGTCAGAAATGAAAAGGTGATGTACAATGTTCAAATTTCCGTAGTACAGCAACATAAAACAGTCYTTTTAAGCAAAATCTACAAGTAATGGATTCAGTTCACCATCTTTGAGAATAACCTGCTTTTGAAAGAAAGTACAGAAATTCTAGAACATAAATCCAGTTTATGTGACAGAGAGGAAACTGTGAGAATCACAAGCACACTACAACAGTTCTTCATTTCTATTATAAATCACTCTAAAAGTAATGCATGTAGTTAAATATACTGGTATAAATAGCCAATTACACGGTAAGMTCTAACAAATGGTGCCTCTGGGGAAGTTCAGCATCACTAAATCCTCACACCAAAGATAAGTGAAAATATTAATCCTAACTGCTCTTCATGAGTCTGAAACAGTTTAACTGAATATAAAATGCCAAATAATACTCTGGGTTATGAACAAGATTGTTATTAGATTTCTAWATAATAAACTCAATGCAGTCTCATTTAAAAAAGGCGTGTGCAACATATTTTATTGATGTAAAAGTGTACTTAAATCATGGTTTGGTACTGTATGTACAGTGGGGAAAATAAGTATTTATTCAGTCACCAATTGTGCAAGTTCTCCCACTTAAAAAGATGAGAGAGGCCTGTAATTGACATCATAGGTAGACCTCAACTATGAGAGTCAAAATGTGAAAAAAAAATTGAGAAAATCATTTTGTCTGACTTTTAAAGAATTTTTTTGCAAATAATGGTGGAAAATAAGTA
>NW_013952681.1:136313-138755 GCF_001266775.1 Austrofundulus limnaeus | reverse complement strand
CAGGATCCTGACTAACTAGTAACATCAGGATCCTGACTAACTGGTAACATCAGGATCCTGACTTTGTCAATTTTTTTTTCACATTTTGTCTCTCATAGTTGAGCTCTACCTATGATGTCAATTACAGGCCTCTCTCATCTTTTTAAGTGGGAGAACTTGCACAATTGGTGACTGACTAAATACTTATTTTCCCCACTGTATACCAGTTTTTGGGATCATGTTGGGTTCAAGAAAATTGAACAAATTACAAATGGTAATTCATTTTCTTCTTACTTATTTAAAACAAACAATTATGCTTCTAAAAGTACAGAAAAAACATTCTGACAGTGTGGAGGCTCTAAGTTTTGGGTCAGGTCAGGCAGGATTTGTCAACTAACTCTGGAACAATAAAAACAAGTCATATTGTTCTGTCTTTATTTATGTAAATTTGAACTGTAAACAGCATATTCAAAAATGTTTTACAAACCAMTAGTTTTATAAAGTCCAAACCAAAAAGACTTTACCACTGTTGTTATTAAACAGGGTGAGTCAAAAGACACGGGACACCTTTTTATTTTAGAAACAAATAAAATATCTGAATGTGTGTAATGGGTGAGGGGACCTATCTCTTTTAGGCTATGTTCGAAACGTGGCTGCCATCTTGAAAGCTGCCATATTGGATCAAAGAAAATATTTTTTTTCCAATGGGAAGGTGGTCATTTAGCATATGAAGGAAGATTAGAATTGTCCCAAACATCAAYTGGTACGATCATATTTGCACATATTTGTTTGCAGTAAGGCGTATTGTGTCACTGCCTGTTTTTCCTGCTGGTAGACAGAATTCTGGCCTTGTACCTGGGTAAAGTTTAAATGTTTTCTCCTTGCACGCATGGGTTTCCTCCAGGTTTTCTGGCTTCCTCCCACAGAACAAAAACCATACATCTAACCCCCAGTTAACACTAATTCCGCTTAGTCTGCCATCCCCTGCCTAGCATCGCTCCGACCTCTTGTCGGAAAAATGTACACAATGAGAGAATTTATACTGTATCTGCACGGTGGCAGTGTTCGATTTAGATTAGATAGTTTTGTCAGATGGGTGGGCAAGTATGGCATCAGTCACAACTCACCAACAGGAAAAGGAATGAACACAGCAACCGTATTATGACTACCATACACAAAGCGTTAGCAGGAGTCATATTGTTTTCGTACAGTTTTTTTCCAGTGATTTTTGGTSAAACGTACCACAAAAACATCTGCACCGATCAACATGAAATTTGGCAGGACTGTAGATGAGTCTGACCTACACTGTGTCAGCCAACAGTTTGACGATAGACCCCATATTTGAGGAGAGGGCTCCTTTCAAAGTGGGGGTGTCAGGACATGCAAAATCGCTTATAACTCAGAAACTGTTCAACATAGAAGCTTCAGATTTCTTTTGTTGTTTAGCTCTGATGAAGCTCTATCCATCAGGCCCACCAATCAGTGCCCCCCGATCCCCAATTTATCTGAAAAAGGGGTGTCTGTACATAAAAGTGCTTAAAACATCCTTTTTCATCCACCCAATCCCATGATGCATTGCGGGTGGAAGCCGCCTGTAATGTAAACCAGGAAATAGCTGAAATTAGAATTTTCATATTTCTCTTTTTCCTTGACACAAAATACACTTTTAGGAAGTTTTTAGGCGAGAATGTAACCCTGTAGAACTCAAATATATACTTGCATTTGAAATATTTCGCTTAAATACTATTTTACTCAAATGTGTTCGGAGTAGGGTTGGGTACCGAAACTCGGTTCCAGTATGGCACCGGGGCGAAGATCAACGGTAGTACTCAGACCGAAACACAACTCTAATTTCGGTGCTTTATTTCTGTGCCTCAAAGAAAGCAGTTAATTGCGCCCTCTGGTGTTCACTGTTAACAGTAACAGCCTCGGCACAATCATAGAGTGCCAACAACAACAACGGGTGAGTTATGAAGTTTTAATGTGTTTTAACTGTCTAATTTAGCTGTTTCTGCCCTCTGTGTCGGACTATGAGTGGTAGAGAGAACAGCTGAGTTTAAGTTTTACTTCGAACAGGAGCGCAGTGAGCGCTGTGTTTTTACTTTCAGTTTGAAACCGCACTGTAATTAGCGTGTCCGAGTTGTTTTTCTTTTAAAAATGCTGGAACTGCTCACAGGAGGCATAGAAGTACACCTGTATTGTTCTCCCTGCTGGATTAAAATAAAAAGCTCTCKGTCTTTTCTCACTGTTACGTTAGAGCTGCCGCCATGCAGCAGRYAGACGCTGCAGATCACGTTWGCTCTGACYGCAGTATAAAGGTTGTGATGCAGTTTTCCTTCAGTGTACATTTCAAACTGTCTAAACTTAACTTCAGCTGGTTTAAACGCATTTTTTGCCCGGTGTGAGAAAAAAACAGGTGCAGACTGAGGCAGACTGTGCATGTGTGTGTGTGTGTGTGTGTGT
>NW_013952681.1:130260-135994 GCF_001266775.1 Austrofundulus limnaeus | reverse complement strand
AAGTATCGATTTAGCACCGGTATCGAAATAAACCCTTTCAATACCCAACCCTGGTTCTGAGTGTCGCTAAACTCTGCTCCGCAGCTTAGCTGACTGCACACACACACTTGTTTTCTTTAAGCTCGTGGGGACCTTGCATTGACTTCCATTCATTTTTATAACTTTATAGCAGGGGTGCCCAACCTTTTTTGAACCAAGAGCTACTTTTGAAGTCGGCAGTTTGCTGAGAGCTACTCGTCCAGTCTCAGTTTCAAAAAACATAATTTCGTCTCCCTACTCCTCACTTCTTTAAAGTAAATAAAACAGAACGTAATTGTTAAGGGTGGAGGTTTTAGCTCTGAGTAATTACCGAACACTGAGAAAGGTTTAACAGATTTATTGAATAAATATGAGAATGAGCATTGGAAACTGGATACCGGGATCAGCAGATCTGGACACAAGAAGCTGGGGTTAAGTCGGATCAGATAAATTATATTATTTAGAAAAATAATATATCTCACCGACCTTCTCTGGATGGGTTGGATCCGAGTGGAAACATCAACTGTTGAGTTTTGGTTCCGGACGGTGTTGATGCTGCTGCGGGGTTTTCTCGTGGTCCAAAAACAAGCGGGGGTCAAACACAAGTGGTCAGAGATCGTTACCAAGTTGAATGGGACAGACTGAGTCGAGGATCCAGGAATGGGTTCCGAGGTCGAGTTCCAGGAGATCCGAGATGGCGAGGTTCCGTTCAGGGGCGAGACGTGAGGCGATAATCCAATAAACAGAACCAGGGTCGTTACCAGGTGAGCAGAATACAGGCAGAGTCCGACAGGGGCTGAGGCAGGAGACGTGGGTCCGAGAAACAGAAACAGGATCGTTACCAGGAGAGCAGATGACAGGCAGGGTCAGACAGGGACTGAGGCAGGAGACGTGGGTCCAAGAGACATAAGCAGGGTCGGGGACACAAGGCAAGAGAGGAATAAGGRACAAGATAGCTGGAAGATCATAGACAAGGCTAGTGATAATCTGGCAAGGAACAGGAGACTGGAGCTGAGCTATATACTGTGGGAAGCAGGTGTCATGAATGAGTTTGATTGTGTTTTCTGTGACGGGAGGGGCAGAGGCAATGAGCAGGGCAAGACTGACAGGAGYAGGAAATGAGCATGACAAGGCAGACAGGAGCAGGATCATAACAGTAATGTGTTGCTAGTTTTATTTAATTTAAAGTATTGTCAAACAAAACCATCTACTTAACCATATATTTACCTACAAAACAAAGAAAAGATAAAATCCTTACTTAACTCTTGACAGAGAAACAGAAAAGTGATGCTCGAACAAAAAGTACCATTTTTTAYCTCCTTCAATTAGTACTCCCTGTAACGTGCGAGTTATGAGGGCTGAAAACATGCACACTGAGAACCACAGAGTCAAAAAACTTTAATGGTGATGGCCTTTAGTTTTTTGTCCCCCTCCCCCCCCCAAACTCCTTATTTAAATTTGTTTTATGTTTTGTTCGAAACATGAGGGTGTTCAGATTTTTTCACATTTGTATGGATCAGGTGAAAAACAGCTTTACTCACATAAATTTGTTGCATTCTAGAAAGATTAGAGGTTATTGTTTCTTGCTACATTGTGTGCTCAGGTCACCTTTTATTGCCAAGTGCAAGTTCCTTTTGGCCCATGATATCTGTGATGTATGAGCCTCCCAGCTTGTGAAAATTTGGAGGTTATTGGAGTTTTTGCTTTGATGACACACCTTCCTCATTGTGCTTTGAGATATGCAGCTCTCAAAGATTGAAACCAAGCGCACCTCTTAGCGACTCTCACAATCTACCAGCTTTGCAGCTTTTTAATAACATTTCCTTCTCTGCAGGATGTGCACTATTGGATAATGTACTAGTAGCTTTATCCATGAGGATGATTAAACCTGCTGCCGGGAGCTGATAGTATTAGACAGTCACCGCAAAGATAAATGACCCCCACATCTATCAGCCTTATTGTCAAAAATGAGAAAATGTTTAGTGATGATGTGATTAGTAGGGCTCATAGGAAGCGGAGACAATGGAGGACATCAGAGGGCTTTATTAGCCTCATTAGCTTGGATTACTTCTGAAGGTCAGCCTTTGAACGTTGTATCTACAATTCATGGCAGCGTTATTTGCTCACGTTGACCTTCCACTCATCTTCCTCACACCCATACACCACACAGTGTTCAGGGAGCAACATCATCACTGGATTCCAGCAGGTTTAAGTGATAATCCTGTCACCAATACTCAGCCTGGACCAAACAATACAGTAGGAGCAGAAACACCCTGTTGTTTGTTAACATTAAAAGGGTTAAAAAGGAGAACTGTTCATATTAATATAGCTTGGGGTTAATATTTGTGTATTTCAATAATAATTGTGTAGATATTTGATAGGATGATGTAACCCAGTTTTAAAAACACAAACAAGAATTTAGAAATATTGGTCACATACATTTTTGTACAATGAGATTAAAAGTAATAAAGTAAGAGTTAAAAATGTGCTCAAACATTCATAAATACATGTACAAGTGGTAAAAACCTTTTAAAAATTGGTGTAATACACCTTTAAGGTATGTTTTTTGTGATGAAATGAACAACCAATAGCTTGCATGGTCTGATTTCACATCAGCCAATGAGGTTGAAAGTTCCGCCCTTTCTGCTGCTTGAGAGAGATCTGTTTTACTGGTTTCGTCCACTACTAGCAGAGAAACTAGCTTAAAAAACTGGGAAATTGGTAAGAAAAAACAACCACAAAACCTCTCTTCAAAATATAAAAGTCAAATTAGTAATTTCTTGTTTAATAAATTCTAGAGAGCTTCTGTTGTGAGCAGATTGGAGTCCAAAAATCCCCTGTTCTAACCTCGTGTAGCATCGGTGAGTTACTACATGTGCTCAGTTAGCATTTTAGCGCTGAGAAGTGGTTAAACTCATTAATCATTTCTAGAAACCCGAAAAATAAGATGGTGCTTATAATGCTTGTGAGAAAATGTGATGCATGYTATTTTTGTCAKTTATTGTTTAAYGAGCTCAYGTTTAGTAGATTCATGCTGTTAACGCAGTTCATAGTGCTGTTAGCATTGTAACGTGCTTTTGTCTTAGCACTGCTAGTGTGCTTATGCATTTGTTACTGTTGCTATTATTCTAAAGCTAATGTGTACTTCCAGTTAACATTTCTATGCTGAATCATTATGTTGTGGATATGTATTTCTTTAGCACTTTAAAAGAAGATTGAAATATTCTGTGTAKTACCASATRTAAGCTATTTTTTTAGTTTTATKATTGTGTTGGTGATCTGTAACTGTGATAACTTGAACTAAATTGTTGTACTACATGAGAAACATTTGAGAAATTACTGTAGAACCACTTTAAATTGTAGCTTTRAGCTAATAACTATTAGTTTACTGTGTTTTAAGCTACTTTATTCTGGCCTTGTTGTAGGTCAGGTTTTTTTTGTGTGCAGCACTATTCAACCTATTGTGTTGCAGAGAAGACAGGATCATTTTTCCAGAACTGGATGGTGAGCCCGAGCCCAAAGGATCAAACGAACTGGTAGATAGTGACCCGACTGGTCACGACAAATGAGACTTTGGATGACCACTTGACAGACCATTTGAAAAAAGACTTTAAAAACTGAAATATTTTATTTGCTTTTGTTTTATTTAATGTTGTTCCAAAGCGCGCTGCTTTGTTAATKGGTTTTACTAATGAAAACATTTAAATAAGTAAATTGAATTTTTCTCTGAAAACTGTACACTCTCTTCTGTTGTCACTCACATCTAGGCTCCTTTGAACACAGAGTCCTCTGATTAGGCTCAACATTTGTAATAACTGAAGGTCCAGCAAGAGTACTTGAAGTAACCTGTGTGTTGGGTTACAATGACATTTCCATCCATCCATTATCTATACCCGCTTCTTTCTTTCAGGGTCACTGGTGCCCATATCCAGCAGTCACAGTGCGAGGGGCGGGGTACACCCTGGACAGGTCGCAAGTCCATCACAGGGCCACATATAGAGACAAACGAGACAAACAACCATTCACTCTCTCACTCATACCTAGGGACAATTTAAGCTTGGATTATATTTCGGTAAGACGTGAGACAGAAGGTTGGAGATTGCGTAATTTCAGACATCTTCTCCTGAGCAAGCTTTTTTACGTTAAAGGTGGTGATGGAAAAAAGATCTGAAAGTCAGCTGCTCTTCTAGCTCTTTCAACAACTGGCTTCAGACAAAAAATATCTTTTTAAACAAAATAATCTGCAAAAGCTGATCAAAGTTTCAGCTCCTCAGCTGCTGCAGCGTTCCTAATGAACAAACACACCCATGAAGTTGTAACCAATCACACACATCTCATAGCTCTGACTAGGGGTAACACACAGGACAGCTGTCACCGGGGGATAGCAGCAGGAAGTTGCGTGATGTTTTTTGTCACTCAGCAGGGGGAACGAGACATGCGACTGGAAGTATAAACCATGTTTTAGAGTTACAGATTAACCTAACAGTCATGTTTTTGGTGTGTGGGAGGAAGCCAGCGTGCCCATAGAAAACCCACGCCTGCATGGAGAGAATATGCAAAGTCTACTCAGAAAGGTTCCCAAACTGGGATTTGATCCGGCGACCTTTTTGCTGAGAGGCAACAGCTCTACAAACTGAGCGACCATGCTGCATAGGTTGACATTTATGTTGTTTATATGCATATTTGTATGACTTTAGGAGGTGTGTTTGGTGTGTTTGGGGGCAGCAAAAGGGAGGTATTTTTGGGGAGTTAGATTCGGTTTTGGATGGGCATGGAGCCAGACAGTTTTTTGACCTTTCTATTTTTCTCTCTTTCTGTTCCTCTTATTTAAAGAAATGATTATTTTTAAACATGTTATTGGTCTTCAAGGCTCAGTTTTAGCATGATTCAAATCTTTTTTGTGAGACAAGCCCTTTGTTGTGTCTATGGTGGAATAATTTGCTTCCTTAGAAATTTTTGTTCTGGTATACCTCAAGGTTTAATTTTTGGTCTTATTCTGTCTCCTTTTAAAATTTCTAGCATTGAGCAGTGAGATTCTTCAGGCAAATGCTTTAAGTGCAATAAAAAGCTACTCAGAGGGGTTTGGGACTCTAGACCCTGGAACAATCTACCCCTTGATATTCATGCAGATGTTTAAATCGCAGTTCCCCTTGTTGTCTCATTGCTCACTGCAGCTCCTCCTCCAGGGGTCTCTTTCCCTGCTGCAGCTTCTTCTCTAGTGGTTTCCATGCCTGCTGCAGCTCCTCCAGTGTCAGTCCATGTTTTCCAGGTCTGCAGCACGGTCTCTCTGTCCATGCCTCCCTCCTCAGAGCCTCCAGCCCCAGTTTCCCCAAAGCTCCTAACCTCCAGTACCGGTGCCTTTAATTCCAGTCCCTCCAGCTCCAGAGTTCTCAGTCTTTTCGGCGGTGGGATTTTCTGGTCCCTGGTCTTTATCAGCTCCATCAGAGCCTTCAGCAGACATGGGACCAGAAGACACGGGCTGCTCACCTGAACTCTTGCTCATAATAGATTTTAAGGTCTAAATTTTTTTACCTATACATATTTATACATTCCACTCAATTAATGTGTGATTTATTTATTTTCTATTATAAGTTTTATATCGTGATATACAGTATATCGTTACTGCCACTCATAATGTATATTGTGACATGAATTTTTTGCCACATCACACATTCCTACCATGAACTGTTGTGAAATTTTGGACATTGTGGTGTAC
>NW_013952681.1:125254-128927 GCF_001266775.1 Austrofundulus limnaeus | reverse complement strand
CCTGTCGATCTCCCGCTCCGTTCTTCCCCCATTCGTGAACAAGATCCCCAGATACTTAAACTCCTCCACTTGAGACAGGGCGACCCCCTTGACCCGGAGAAGGCACTCTGCCCTTTTCTGGCTCAAGACCATGGCCTCGGATTTGGAGGCACTGAGCTTCATCCCGGCCGCTTCGCACTCGGTGTCGTAGCCTATTTTGTTGTAATGATAATAAAAAAAGAAGCAACATTATACAGTATTGGTTTTGGAAAATTGAATCTCAGGATCAAGGGTGGAAGTTAAAAATTTTCCCCACCAGCCGCAGTGGCTGCTAGAAAACATTTTGTACCGGCTACTCAAACATTTTACCAGCCACTATCTATTTGTTTCTGTAACACGGTGGCATTTAGACAATTCTTTGTCCTTGTTGACCTGTTCAAATTGTTTGTGCCTACATTCAGAAAATGGAACTCAGTTTATTAGAGTATTCAAGTATAGAGTATTTTTGCCCAAAATTAAAATGATGGAATTTTTGAGGTCTCTACTTCTCTTTTTGTTATTTCTCAATACTAAAAGCCTTGCAGTTTTTTTATTTTTTGGTAGGTTAATTGGCTGGAAAAATGTTTTTTTAGCCTTAATATATATGAGATATTTTCAAGTTGAGAAAAAAAGGCTAAATTACCTTGTGGTAAATTTATCTCCATCTATTTTTTTTCAGTAGACAGCAGAATTGAATATCTGAATATTAGTATCTTAGCTTCTTCATCATCAGTGACTTTTTTAACAGGAGAAAAAGAAAGAGAGAAAAAATTGAAATGTAATGAGAAAAAGTGAAAGAGAGATTAGAAGATATGTGAAATATATGTTGAGAAAACACAAGACAGCACACCCGACTTCTGGGCTCCACACCTACAAAAACAAAGATAACAAAACCACTGCAACAAAAATAGCCTTGCTGAAAACCATACCCATATACGTATATAAATTTATACATACTGTATACTCATACATAAATACGCGCACACACACACACACACACACACACACACACGCACACACATATACAGACCCGACCCCCAAGACCCAAGGCAAACATAAGGGGGACCAGAGCCACAGACCCCGAAAGAGACCCCAAGCACTGAGCCCCCAAGGCCACCTGCGCAGTGAGAACTACCCACCCACCCCCAGAGAGGAACACAGGAGAGAACCAGGAGAGCCCCACCAGCAACCACACGCAGAACCCCCAGGGTCAACAGCTACGACCCACAGGTCCCGCTGGCCCCCACCACACCGGAGCAGAGCCTTAATATATATATGAGATATTTTCAAGGTGAGGAAAAAAAGGCTAAATTACCTTGTGGTAAATTTATCTCCATCTAATAAAATCAGCCTTTGCCTTTTGTCTCATGTAGTTTTTGTTTTATACTAGAATGAATATGAGTATTTTTCTGTTCTAAGAGAGATTTCAATAACAGATGGAAATCAGGCAAAACAGTTCTGAGGGAGGGTCCAGGAAGTGTCCAGGAGGGCAAAACAGTTCTGGGTGAGTACTACAACTGCTTTATACTGTGTGAAAACCTTTTCTGCTGTTTGGCTGAATTCATTAAACATTACGTTGTTGTTTATATGAGTCTAGACCATTCATTTTTCTAATCCAACCTATTATCAAGTCTCTTAACCTTTCTCTGGCTGTTTGTGTAAATGCTTACTTTTTGCTTGAGTTGCTCTCATTACACCTCTCGAGCATGCAACAATTATGCAGACAGCCAAAGTATATCAGAGTTCCTTTGGGGATAAAAAAAACATGAATTTAAAACCCAGGCCTTTAGCTTTGGAGACCACACAAACTATATTTCATCATGGTGCTTCCCAGCGAGAGCAGCTCCATTCATATCAGGAGTCTGCCCATAACCAGAGCTTGTTCACTGTAATGGCTTCCTAAGGGACAGATGGGAAATAGAACCGACAGAGGAAGATAGTGCTTCTCACACGAGTCTCTTCTTCTTGTAAATTTTCAGCAGTGTCTAAGGAACCATTAAACAGATGCTGGATTTACAAGCTGTGAAACAGAAAATGCACATCTTTTGACTTATAACTGTGAGGCAAAAATGAGCCAGGAATGATCTTTTTGACAGAAATATTGTTTTTCTATTCCACACGTAGGATTATCAATGCTGGGCCATCATTAGCAACATTATTTTTTAGATTGCAACACAAAATATCTAACGTCTATTAGAATGACTGAAGTAGTCTAAATAAAGACGTTACTGATTTCAAAGCACACAGGGTGGTAAAATTGAAAATAAAACAAACATTATATCCTGAGAGTGTTAATAACAAGAAAGTAATGAGACCAATAAACTAAAAATTACTTGCAAGAGAGCAAAAGTACTTTTCACACCTTGTAGAAACCTATATTGATTCAAACAAGAGTTAAAGAGAGAAATAAATTAGATTTTGATTGATGCCTGTTAATTTATTTCTTTTTCACAATGCATTGTGATGTGTTATAGAAAATACATTATGGTATATTCCATCAACTCAAGTGCATTTTAATCACTTTTATCAAAATTGCATTGCTGAAACTTTAGGTCCAGGAGGGAATCGAGACATCCCTCTCCCATATGATGCTTTTCAGCTCATCCTGGGGGATTCCAAAGTGCTACATTGTCAAAAGGAATACTGTATGTAACTCTTCAAGCAGGTTTTCAGTCTGCCCCTGGGTTTGGTCCAAGAGAGACATACCTGGAAACAACTTGAAAGTGAGGCAGCGAGAAGGAATCCTAATCAGATAGTGAACCACATTAGCAGACTTCTTTAGTTGTGGAAAATAAATGCTTCCATTTATTGAGAGAACGAATACGCACACAAAAGTATGTTTTTTACCCCCTTGGGGACTTTTCATTGACTTCTTTCCTTTTTCAGTCATTTCTGTACCTTAACCTTGAACCTGTGCCCTAAAACTAACCACCACAGTACTTTGTCCATCAAAGTAAAGTTACTTCTGTTTATGGTACCTATAGTTTAAAATTATGTTTTTTAATTTTGGTAACTTCTTCGCGAGTGGACACACGGTACCCAAACTCAGTTTGACTTATAAAATAAGACATAAAGTGATACTTAAAAGAGTAAAATATCACAGAAAAGGTTAATCCCAATAATCCAGGTAGAAAAACAAAATTACAATTTAAGTAATCCTTCTGGACATGTTCTCCTTTGTTGAAAATGTTTCATCTCTTCTCCAAGAGACTTACTCAGTCTGAGGAGTTACAGGTAAGCATGGCATTACAAGCAGTACTTTCACATGGTGGACAAAACTTTCACAATGACAAGCAAAACTGTTCACATGCAAACGAGGACCATCAGCCTAGATACCAGTCATTAGTACCCTGATTGTCACCTGTTGTCGTACTCGCAATAACAGCATTGTAAAAGAGGGGAGAGAAGAAGCTAAATGGTTTACAACAAAGAAGACCCATCCGGAGAACTTAATAAACATTTTTTTCTACCTGGATTATTGACTTGCATTCGGATGTTTATGGTAACGTTAATGGTAAAAAACATCTGATGTAATGGGCTAAGCATAACAATGAATGGTGAAAGTCATTGTAGTTATTACCGTATTTATTTGTGTATAATACGATCTCATGTATAATATGACCCCGCCATTTATGGAAAATGCTGTGTATATATA
>NW_013952681.1:120440-124585 GCF_001266775.1 Austrofundulus limnaeus | reverse complement strand
TAAGGAGGGGAGGCTGGACCGTCCAAATTCACAGCCTCTTTTTTTCTGGTCTTCCCGGTCTACCAAGGAACCGGCCCGCCACGACCGGATAGTCTGGGTCCTCCGGAGGACCCAGCCTGTCGTTTTGGACACAGCCTAAGAACCTCCCAGCGCTTCTGTGACACCCATTTCTGCTCTTTATCACAACCGCTTCATGCAGTTTACAATCTGTAGCATTGTAGTCTATKTTTTATTAATATACAATATTGGTTTTGGAAAATGGCAAATGGATACAATTGAACCTTACCATTGGACCCAGAAAGTATGTTTTCTGAAGAACCGAAGTACAGAGACAATGTTTCAGCTGGTAAGATATTTGTCATCCTCACATACACACATCAATGTTAAGCTAATTTGTCAATTACTAAAATGTGGTRCAAGYCAGCTAAAGAACACAGATCATAATATAAATTACAAATGGTAATTGTAGATCACAGACAGACCAAACAACCAAACAAAACAATGTGAGTTGTTTTCCCGCTTACCTGGGCAGACGACAACAGTGTTTGTGTACTTCTGAATGTTGGAATTGCATCATCTTTTAGTGATAATCTTTTTATTAGTCCACTGTTAAATTCCCTTCCAGCGTTGTCAATATTAGTTTGTGCTAAATGGCAAATCATGTTCATACCGAAGCAACAGCAACACTAAACTCACAACACATCACTTAACGCCATCATCTGCAGATTTKTGAGGAACAATAGGGACAGACATTTCCTTTCATCTGAAAGTCCTTGGGTAAATCCTGCTTAGTAGTTTCTGTTGTCCATGGCTGCTGTAAAAACAGCAGAACAAACTTTCATCCTGTGAAGAAGTGGGTGGAGCTCCACCTTGGGTAGCCAGGTGAGGAACCGGACCCAGGTGACCRTTATTGCGACATCACAATAATGTGTTTTGGGAACTAAACTGTTTCCAGTTACCTGAAAATACATGTAATTATTGCCAAATAATGGCTGGGTTTATTCTTKTGGTGTTTGAACTGCTTCTGGAAGCACTACAGACACAAAAGTAAGCTTAAAAACGTAAAAAAAAATTTTTTTGCATAATTGGTGCCCTTTATAGAAAAAAAAGCTTGCAAAGCTGTCACATCCGTGCTACGTGGAAAACAAAATCTATCGAGTTTTCACCACACGTCTAATCACAGCTACATACATGCCTTTCTATCTTGGTGAGGACCACACACACACACAGTGCTCACAGACCCATAGTCTATTTTTTACCAGTTTGGTGAGAGGTGGATGTGGAGGAGTGACTGCAAAAGTAGCTCTCGACTTGATCTGCCCTCATTTGAATACAAATGACTATATGTCGTAAAATTCTTGGAGGGTTGGGCCGTCACTTTGGCAGGAGGCCACCCCCCTTGGATTAAAGGAGAAACACTAGAAGAACGTCTTCACAAGTTGCTTAACATTCCCCATTTTAATGCAGTGGGAAGACTGCTTGTTTGTGTGACGGTTTTCATAATATTATGACTTTAATCTCATATTATACTAAATAAACAACTGAACTGATTTTAATGAAGCTTGCAAAAAGAAAATCTTTGGATGTACATTCTCAATTAATCACCWTTTTAAGTCAACCCAGTTCAAGATGGCCAACACACCCAAGTTCAATTACAAWCACAAACATAAAAATCACTATGAATGTATCATCTAAAAATGTTGAGTCAGGTTCTTTAGAAGAGTTCTTTTTTTGCTGAAATGTTTCGTCTTTAATCCAAAAACATCTTCGGTCTGAAGCGTGATGGCAAAATCAAGGTAATCAAGGCAAAATCTGCTTCCTAAGCAGTAACTTTCTTCAGTCAAGATTACAAATACTGAGCTTAAATTTGATTTGGAACGTCTCTTAGCACATATATGAAGCATGGAATTTTGAAATGTTGAAATAAATTGAGCATAATATTATTTTTAAGGATTGAATAAAATGGCTACAACTCGATCGTTTCTCAACATAATACCACTTAGTGTAGTGTTGGTACGGTTCAGTATGGTTCCAAGCCATTTCCATTAGGCCAGATTCATGGAACCGGCACTTTTTTAAGTACCTACTTCATTGTGGTTCCAAGCAGCCCCAGCTGACACCAAAATGTGATGTCAAAACACCGTTTGTCACTGATTGGCTAAATTTTTGCAAATTTTTTATATTTCAAAAGTTATTCATCAAATGTGTTTCCATCTCTCATTTTGCCCGTTAACTTTTTTTTCAAAAAACCTAAAAACCACCTCCACCAACCGCCCAAAACACACACATTGGAACCAGACAGGAACATCAGTGGAAAACCAACCAGTCCGACCCGTACCTACACCGACCGTTCTGACACTACACCATGGAAAAGGGGCTGCTTGAAATGCAGCAGGCAATGTGCATTCCTTCAACTAGTCATGTAAAAAACTGGTGAATGTTCAGGATGTTTAGCCTTGAAGCTAATTCTAAATTGTAACTGGAGACGTCTGATAGCTGATAGCAGCAGTAGTTATCTTCTATCAGAAACTTACTTTCGAGTCCATGTGACTTCTGTTGAAAAGCTGCATGGCTGAGCTGGAAATCTACATTATGTAAGTTTAAAATAAAGACTTTTTTTAGGTTTCACATCAGGATTTGTTTCTTAAACGTCCTAAGGGTCGTATTTATTTCACGTGTACACATCTTTAAAAGCTACTGACTGATGTTGGATTCGTCCACTAATTAGGCCTCTGAAGTGGGGTTACTGCTCCTCACCATGAAGGGAGACTCGCTGTAATTGGCTTTCTGTGGGTTTAGAAAAGACAGCAGTCGAACATGTGCTTTGTCTGGTAGGCTCAATTAGTGTAAAGGCCTATTTGTACCCGTTAGGTGAACACAGACAAGGTTAATGGAACATAACTATTTTAGGTCTTTTTTCCATCTACCTTTGTTCATCAAGGACTTTCTGTAGGTTTGCAAGGGTCTTGCTGAAAAGGACAATGCATTTGAAGTGAAACCATGTGCTTTGACCTTTTTGAAAAAGCTGCTCATTTAAATTTTACTAAAGTATGAAGTTTTCTTTTCATTTAGAAAGAAAAGCCAGTTTTCTTATTATTCATCTTTAATGAGATTCAACCTTTTTCTGTCATTATATGGACCTCAACTTTGAGACATAAGTCAAACAACTTTTTAATGTGTTTAGTTTTCTACAGCTCTTGGCTTTCTCTATTTTTACTACAATGTAAAGTCAAACAAGTCAAGGTACTTTTTAAGAGCTATGGAGAAAGTTTATTTTAAGAAAAACAAAACAATGAACAATATTAAAAAGCAAAGTTGTACAACTCTGGTCTGTAGTTGATGGAAGGTGTATCTAAATACATTGCAAGGCTGTGTGAATTGGAGTGTTCAGAGTGTTGCAAACTATAATTCCAATTTTAACAATGCTTACGTCTTTTTCAACAAAAATCTGTACCATTCTGTGTTGCTAAAAGAGGGAGATAAATGAAAGATGACATTTAACATTGCCTTAAAACACTTGGGGCCTGATTTATCAGGACCACAGACAAGAACTGATAAATACCATGAGTAAAAAATAAAAAAAAATGTTTGTGGTAAAGTGGGCGTGTTTTGTGCAATTTGCTAAAACTGTGTGCACAAAAAATAACAGCTGCAGCCATGGTGAGGACCACYCTATTGAAATGAAAGGATTGAACTGAAAGGATTTAACATGTGTCACTGATGGAGGCAAAGCAGATCCAATGAAATTCAGAGTTACAAGGAAGTTTTTAAATAAAATAAGAGTTGGTAACCCAAACTGACTCTGACAGAAAAGAAGTGTGTTATTATATTAGTTTAACTTTTATTAGTTTTATTACCTTGTCCTTGAATGTCAATGTGCTACTTTAACATTGACTTTAAAATTGTTTTAATAATTTCTCAACCAAATCATGTATCACAAACAGATCTCCTGCCAAGGGTGTAACTTTAGGTCTAGCACTGGGGGGAGGGGGTTGTGCTATGCTAATAGCATGTGGCATCCGTGGACTCTGCCACAGCCGCCCCAATAAATGCATTGATAAAAGTTACAGCGGGTAAAATAAGTATTGAACACGTCACCATTTTTCTCAGTAAATATATTACTAGAGGTGCTAATGAAATGAAAT
>NW_013952681.1:116747-119249 GCF_001266775.1 Austrofundulus limnaeus | reverse complement strand
AATTTCATGTCATTAGCACCTCTAGTAATATAATTACTGAGAAAAATGTTGACGTGTTCAATACTTATTTTACCCGCTGTAAGAAGCCATGTAGTGAACTTGGAGGTGTTGAACAAACCAGAATATATTTTGGATTTATCAAAGTAGGCAACTTTTGCTTTTATTACAGTTTTACACATTCTTGCCATTCTTTCAATCAGCATCATGAGGCACTGTAACCCCTAGAATGGTTTTTCAACAGTCTTGAAAGAATGTCAAGAGTGTGTACTGCTGTGGTCAGAGCAAGGGGTGCCTGCTTTGAGTGGTCCAGAATCTGGGGCACGATTTGGTTTGTTGGCTGCTTTTGGGTTTACTACATGGTTACAGTATGTGTTCCATCTTACAGTAGATTACTTTGGTGTTTGTTTGCAATGTTGGAATAAGAGGGAAATAATAGAGACATTGAATGAGAGGGTGTGTCCAAACTTTTGACTACTAGTGAATATTATTGTAACTAAATGAATTAGCAAAAATGAAATCTGTACAAAGTGGAGAATAACTAATTTGGAATTTATAATCTTGGTTTTTCGTTCAGAAGCAAAAGAGAAAAACATGTTTTTCTCATTCATTTCACTTYYGTTTTAAAGTGAAGAAACAGACTATAGTATCCATTCCATCAGACAGTATTAATAAATACACAACTGCAATAACATTGATATTATWTTTCCCCTGCCCTAATTCAAAACCAAGCTGGGTCTTTCTATATGGAGTTTGCTTGTTCTCTATGTCAATGTGTTGTTTTTCTCCAAGTACTTTAGTTTTCTCCCATAATCCAGTGCTTAATTGGCCCCAGGTGTAAATGTGAGCAAGCATGGTTGTTCATCTTGTGTGTCTCTGTGATGGACTGATGACATGTCAAGGTGACCCTGTCACTTGTCCTGTGATGTCTGGAGATAGGAAACAGCTCTCAGTGATTCTGTTCACACAAGAAATTAGATTGTCTTTCATTTCACAGTTGTACTAAAAGAGGATTTTGACTGTTTTTGCTTTTACTTGGTTGCAATAGTTATGCTTAATTTAGCTGTATGACACAGAAATTCAAATGAATGAGATCGTAATGACTAAGTTCAACTATGCTTGTGTCTTTTTTTCAACATAAGATGTGCTCCTTTGACACAGTGGTAATGAAAAATGGCTCTGGACTACTAAAAACTTGAAAAAATTGTAAATAAATGAAAAAGCATTTTTCTTGAATTTGAGATGGGAATCATTTAAAAAGGTAAAGGTGACTGAAGACGCTTTAGACTGCAAGTTTTATTGTAATCCACTTTGGAGCAAAGTACCCATAGCACTTGAAAATGTCAATGCATATATTAATGTCAGGCTTATCAACACAATTTGTGCAAATAGCTTAGAGCAGTGAGGAATCATTAACCTATTGCTGGTCAATGCCCCTTTTCTCATCGCCTGCACCAATTGGTAGAAACAAACATTCAACTAAAGTTCAGACTGGTAAAGCAATCTAGTTTACTTGGTTATGTTATGCTTTGTCAGAATATGTGTTTTTTTAATAATTTCTTTGTATTGTTAGGTTTATTCCCTGTTGCCATGTTTATTTTCTGTGTTTAATTGTATTTATTTGCATTTTTCTCTGCATCAATAACCCCCCATCTTCTGTYCCACCCACAGTCACCTGATCCATGTTCCAGATTACAAATTCATTCTGATCGAGCTGAATGAGAGGGATGTTACGATTCTCAGGCAGGAATGAACTCATGATGCAGGCAGTTTCAAGGTTCCAAAAAACTAAGTATTTATTTAACAAAAAAGGTGCTGACTGGGCAGCTCAAAAACTCTGAGAGGCTGGCAAGGCAAGGCAAGGCAAGGCAAGACAAGACAAGACAAGACAAGACAAGACACAATAGAGAACATAACCAAACAATGACCCGACAGGGAAGTGAAAACAAGACACAGAATATAAAAGTGAGACTAATGAGCACCAACAGGGAACACCTGGGGAGAAACATGAGGATCAGGTGTGAGTGGGCGGGGCTGGAGCAAAGGCAGAAAGGAGGAACAAAACAAAGGAACATGACAGAAAAATCAGAATAAAGTCAAAATAAAAACATGAACCCAGACGAAACATAACATGGGATGGTTTATGCCATTTGATAATCTGAATGGTGCGCATGTAAATACTTATTCAGAGCATGTTTTTCTGGTTGTTGAAAACTAACCTGACTGCACATGTCTTCTGACTTTCATCTACTGGTTTCTGGGGATTGGGTGGAAACCATAGTAAAAGTGAACGTACGGTGTTCTGTCAGAACAGCATACATGTCAGAGTAGCATACATGCAGCTAATGCGCGGGCCTGCGCATTCCGCAAAAGGTCCGCGACTTGCAGAGGAGCCATCAGATCAGCATACGGCAGCATACACAACAAGATACAACAAAAAGTAAGGAAATAAATTGTTGTAAGGCTACATATGCATTCGATATTGTGTTTTTATGACATTAATAC
>NW_013952681.1:106447-114846 GCF_001266775.1 Austrofundulus limnaeus | reverse complement strand
ACTTTGAGATTTTTGTTAATGAAAAAGTGCGTTACAAATTAAATTCATTATTACTGTTTAAATAGTGTGTATGGTGATCTGATAGGTAAATGTATTGTCAGATCAACATACAGTTGTTTAAAACGGCGTGTATGACGATCTGACAGCGTATGCTAACCTGATAGATATAACCGTCAGTTTGTGCTAACCGTATGCCGATCTGATAACGTATGCTGTCCTGACAGAACAAAGGCCCAAAGGTGAAAATGACATATGCCAAAAAAAATTCAGATTTATCAAGCGCATCCCACCTCAGGTTCTACCCTCTACACGCCCACACTCAACCATAAACAGTCAATGCAAAGTACCTCATGAATGTTAAGATGTATTTAAATCAGTCAGCTGATCAATATCAAAAAAAGYGATTGGTTCAGACACGCTCCGTCGTACATCTGGAGGATGACAGGTGCTGACAACTGCTCACATGAACCGATTGTTAGTAACTGACACATATATTTCCTCATTTTGCAGGAATACAGACGTTTAGAGCAATCTCACAATTTTTTTCAAAAACTTAGCTTYAAATTAATTTTCTCTCAGAGCCTGCAGGACGATGAAAACAATAAATAAAATCAAATAAGTCAGATAAAGTTAGAAATAAGTTCACCACTCTTCTGCCCCATGCTCCCCCTCTTGCCTGCGCTGTTATCTGCGGCTGACCATCTCCTCACCCCCTCACACCCCCGAGYGTGAGTAATAAGGACTTTAAAAATTGAACCTTTTATTACACACTGGCAAGAGTGCGCCCCCTGTGCGAGCACCCAAAGCATGACTGTAACCAAGCGTGTTGAAATGTCTCTTGTCGGGGYGGGGTCTGTGGGTCAGGGTCGTCTGAGGAGGAAAGAGATGGATGGAGATGCTTCAACTTTTATTTAAGATTTAAGGTGGCTTAGAAGGTCTTTTCATATCAAACGATCCTCATGGCTCACCAGCAGAAGCATAAAAATACTGTTAAGAAAGCTGATGATAAAGTTGATCCAAAATCTAAGTTTGTTGCTGAAGTGAAATTAAATATCTGACAGTGATCTTTACACATTGTGGCTATAATTCTTCACTTCACCATCTGTGTCGCAGTTTCCTGTCTCCAAAATGAGCGTACGCATGGGTCAGAGCTGGTGTGAGGCACCGCACATTTTCACACCAAGTTTAGGTTTCATAAATCTGAACCTTTGGTTAAAAAGTGACAAACGCAGGTTTCTGGCCCCCTTTTGTGTGTACGYAAGCTTTATAAAATGCGACCCCTGGTTTTCCGTGGAGGGAGGGGCAGCAGCTCTATAATTGCAGACAGTGCAGAACTTTCAAGGATATTTATTTCCTCTGGCTCTCTCATCTGGTCAACAATGAATACATACAACACACGTTCTTTGACCAAAAAAAGGAGTCAAACCTGTAGCTCAATCAGGGAGTGCATTRACGTCTCCACCATAATTAAAACCAGGTGTGGGTCCAGGGTTTCCCCCAGAAAACAGGCTAAGCCCGGTGGTAGGTGGTGCCAGGCTTGCTGCCCGGCTGCTCAGCCCGTCCACCAGCGTAAAAAAATGATTAAAATTTACAGGAAAGTTCAAATATGACTATTTATTATGTGATAATGCACAAATATTTGCACAACTACAGTCTTACAAAAAGGCACACTTTTGAAACTGTTAACTAGAAATACAATCAAAATAAAAACAAATTGCACTCACATTGAAACCTGCTTTAAAAGTCATACTTTTAAACAAATTAAGTTAACACAAATTATTAAGTGTAAACAAAGCACCAACCCACGTCTCACATCAAAGCCACTAAATAAAAGAAAACTAAAAAATAATAAGAGAGATGCTCTACTGTATTGAGCTTTGATCTTTTAGTTTTTGTGGCACAGGCTGCATGTTGGATTGCTGCACATGATGTTATTATGTAAATAAACCAAGCATTACAAAGATCTGTTACCTTTGAAATAGTTTATTTTGCTGCATTTAATCATGAATACAACATACAGAACCCTGTAAAGTAGTGATAATTAAACATCATCAAAAACAAAAGGAACACATAATGCCTCCTATTTAACAGAAATATTTTGACGTCTCTGACTTGTCAAATTTTTTAACCAATTTTATTTTCACTTTCATAGTTCAATCTTCAACTGCTTGGAGTTTTAACTTTCTTGAGTTTTTATAGAAATGGTTTATACCAGCTTATAGCCAAGATTCTGATGGTTCTGTAGATACCAAACATGTCTATGTTTAAATAAAAGAAAAAGTAATTAAAGTAGAAAACCGGGGTTTTGGGCTTAAGAGATGAATGAACCAATTGGCGGGCCGAACTTTGGTCACTCGCGAGCTGGATTTGGCCCGCGGGCCGCCAGTTGAATAGCCCTGCCATAAACCTTCATAATCATCAGAGGCGGACCCGAGCCGTGCAGACCCACTTGTGGATTTGTGCTCAGAATATGATGACAACATCCGTGAGACCAGAAGATTATTGACATTTTTTAACAAATGACACGAAACAGCAACTTGTTTCGTTCTTTTTTTCTCTCTCTAAGAGCGGAGCAGCAGAGGGGCTGTGTGGTGTGTGGGGTGTTGTGTGCGCGCGTGCGTGATACGTCAGTGCAGCTACAGATTTATTACTGAGGGACTATTAAAAATGACATGAAACAGCAACTTTGTATAATTATTTTAAAAATATTTCACTGCCACAGAATCATTAAAGTGAGCTAATTCAGTTGTTTTGTTTGATGCGAGGCAGCAGGCGTTTGTCCCATAATAAATATGTCACGGTCCAGTTCAGCTCATTGGAGTTCTGTTGCGGGTTCTGTATGTCTAATATGAACACGTTTATGTGAGCTGGACCTGCCCGCCTTCACCCGTGGTCTTATGAATGACCCGGGGAGGCTTAAAGCCGAACTGGTCTGTGCGGCAATTGCGCGGATTTGATTTATAAAAAATGACGTAATTTAAAACAAACAAGCAGCGCTTAGCCTGGCGGCGGGGGCAGCAAAGCATGGTGGGGTGCCAGGCCTACAAAACACTGGGGTCCATTCTAGGTGCTCAGAAGGTGTTGGTTTATGTTCTTCATGGAAGTAGAACGTCTTCTGTGTATTTTTACAGGAAGTTTACAACTCTGTGCATGTCAGTACTTCTATTCTGAATCAAAACCGGGTGCATGTAGACACTTCTCGTGATCAGATTAATTAAYATTGTTATCATGTAAATGGTACATTTGGATTATGTAATCTGATTACTTTTCAATCCCATCTAAAAACTTTTAAAATGTAAACATAGCTATTGTGTGCTTAATGCCCTGTCTGGTTTTCCTCCATCTCCCTTGAGTTTCATTTTGTGTTTTTGTGGTTGTTGCTGCCACATTAAGCCTTTTGTTTTGCCTTTTTGTTTTATCAACAAATCTTTAATTTTATTTTAGTTCCTTGGTATTTGTCTGCATTCTTGGTACATGGTGGAGGGGCAGTTGCCCATTGGYAGGGTCTCCCAAGGCAGGTGACAGACCAGATAAAGGGTGATTCAGGATACCCATGAGGACAGAGCTTGATGTCCCTTGTCAGGATATGGGTTACCAGGACCCCACCATGGGCTATGGAAAAGGATTGTCAGCAAACACCTACTGACCACACCACTACTCATAGGGCCTAGTCGAGCTTAGCCCAAATGAGTTTTTGTCCATGTGAGCCTACAACCTGCCAAAGGGACCATAGTCAGATGCATGGTGTCATGGGAGTCATAAAAAAAATTCCCCTTGGGGGAACCAGGAAGGGGCACATACTGTAGAAGGGTGGCACAGTAACATTGCTATTTTATCTAAATTCTCTGCAGTCTTATATTGCAATGAACTGTACGCCAAAATTTGAATAATAAAATGTTTTATTTACCCAAATATAACACATGGATGTGTTTCGCATGCTAGAACTTCACAGTTGATTTAAAATCTAGGACATCCAGAACACAAATAGAAGTTTGGATACATCACAGTCTCACTTTACACCAAAAACAGTCTGCCTGTGCTTGTGCTTTCAATGTAACAAATGCATCAAGTACAATCACAAAAGTTTCTGCATAATATTTACAATATATCAAGGATAATGACAGGTGTATACTGTACATCTGTTTTTGTGTGAACAAGGTGATTAATCATGTTTCCAGTTGTAGTGAATTTTTTATCGAACTTTTCAAAATTCACAAAAAATTAAATAAATAAAAATTTGAATCTAGACTGTTTCCATCTAGTTTCCCTCTCAACTGTTTGATGCGAATAAATGAGGCTACACAAAGCGTGATTACGTCAGACGTCGGCGACAAGCTTTGCAGTAGTAAACAGTAAGTGAAACTTGCTAACTAGCAGAGTCTAATCATCTCGGGACAATGGAGCGATTTTTTTGTGAATGCCTTGCTATTGGGCAAGTTGTAATTATTCTATCTATTCAGCTAGTACAGGCTATGTTTAACGCTGCCAGGAGATGTAGGGAAATAAACGCAATATTAAACTACGCAGCAGAAAGGCACGTGCAACTACGCAGGGCTCCATACACATGGGAGATACGATGTATTAAAGTTTTCTGGGAGGTAAAAGTGGATCAACATTTCACAGCTCTCCTATGGTTGCAACATTTTAGAATGTCGAAGACRACTTTTCAGCTGTTGYGCAWCTTGATCGGTCCATACGTCGGAAACAGCTGAACGTCACGTGAGGTAAATATGCGCTACGTCAGAATTTATTTGGCAAATGTGTTTTCATCTCCCATTTTGCGCATTAACTACTTTGCGAATCATCCAAAAACCACCTCAAACGAGCGTAAAAACTTTTTAGCAAATTGAGGATTTTCATTTTCGAATTTTGCTGTTTCCAGCCGACATTTTTTTCCCATTTTTAATGCGACACTTCTAAATACGCATCAAAAATCCTTGATGGAAACATGGGTATAGACAGCTCTGGTGATGCCCAATCAGATTACAGGGTTAGCCAGTGCCAACCACCCATCCACCCCTGTGGCCACACCCCTGGATGTTGAAACAGATACAGAAAAGATCTTATTAAGATCCTGGACAGTTCCCAAAAATCTTAAAAAGCTGAGATATTTCTGGGGTTGGCCAGTTACTACACGTGGTTTATTAAGGACTTTGCCGACCTTGTCAAGCCACTAAACCTCCTCACACGTGGCTACATATGCACATATTCACCGTCTACTAAGAGAATGGGGTCCATCTAATAAGTCCTTTGGTGAAAGATGGAGCACTGGTTGCCAGAATGCCTTTGACACGTAAYTGCAAATCATAAACTGCCCTATATTTTTCACACAAGTTCTGCATGGACTTCTTATCACCTGAGCTAGACAGTACCAACACCAAAAACATCCTTGTGCTCACTGACCACTTTACATAAATTCCTGTGGCCATACCCATTCAGGTGTGTGTATGAAGTAAGGCCCAATTGTTGCCAGGTGTCTCTGGAATTACTTTATGGTCTAGTACAGCATTCCAGAGTGCTTACATTCTGAAAAAGAGACAGAATTTGAATCAAAGTTAATTAAATAAACATGTGAACTGCTCGGAAAGAGACTCAAATGATCCTTTCAGCTGTCCTCACCATTTGCTGTATCTGATACAGTGCAGTTTTCATACCAGGCAGTGATACGCTCACAGCTCACAATGCTGATTCTGTACTTCCTCTGTGGTGCAGAGAATAGCTTCTGGCTAATGAACTTATCTAAGTTTTTGCAGAGATGCTGCTGGGCTTTCTTAGTCATGAAACTGATGTTAAATTACCAAGAGATTTTTTCCTCCAGCTGAACACTAAAGGTTTGGTGAAGAGCAAAAGRAAGATCTGGAATTGACAGTGGAAATGTTCAGATTTTCATTGGTAGAGATGAAAATGGATAGAACTGGAAATGAACAGAGGTATCAAAACTACAAATGCTTTGTTACCTTACTTAAATAGAAATTTTGGTTATCTTTACTTAACTAGAAGAATTATTTTTAATTCTACTCCTTAAATTTTAAAAACACCAAACTAATTTCATTTCATTTCACTTCAGCTTGTTTTATTCTGGCTTGTCACTGTTTTTTTGTTAAAGGGCACCTATTTGGGATTATACTGCTTCCAGAAACAGTCCAAATGATGACTTCTTTCCCCCTTCACTACGCCAGCATCGGAAAGTGGTGACAGGCAAGCTTTGCCCTCCCCAGGTGTGGCACTCTTCACTGGGGTGGCTGCACAGCGAGCGTTGTCAACCAATTAGGCAGGGAGAAATTGCGCTGGAGGACTGGAGACTCCCACACAACAGCGCTCATCAAATGGGAGCCTCCAGGCTGCTGGGTGCGGACCTTGACCACCCCGTTATTTAATCTTCCCCTGCTTCGGGAAGCGGCAAAGGATGCGTGTTGGCCTCCCCAGCTCCAAGGCGTCTGACTTCGGTCAGACGCTCCAGGCCCTACCGAGCCCTGAACTGGTGTGGCCACACTGCACACAGCTCGTCTACTACTGTTGTACCATTGTGCATCTGCTTATACTAGCCATTTTCATGTATCTGAAGTACTAACATAAACACTGTTTGGAGGACAGAGCAAACAAAATGCAAACTAAACGTTGGCAGGTCATTGCCATCAACACTTTATTTGCACAACAGCACGTTCTGAAGAGAGCTCAAAACAGGCAGAATTGAAAAGGTGAAATTTCACTATCTGAGATTCATTTTGTTAATTAAATCAAATGAGGATGCTTTGTATAGCCTACAGATGTATCCTAACTTGTTCAAGGACTCCGTAGTAGGTCCTCTATTGTAGTAGGTAAATGTTCTGTAGGTCTACCTACTGTATAGGGTGCCACCCAAATACAGTTAATTTAACTTTGGTTGAATAAGAAGTTCAAGGAGTGGAGGGGGTGAAAGGCCCTGCAGAGTAGCAGTAAGAGGATAAGGTAAGAGGAGTGCCCACACAACAGGTGGATGCTAGGTTATCTGGAGGGGAGCAGATGACAGGAGCGGATGTGGACGAAGGTGCCGAAGTAGAACAGCAAGAGGACCAGGCAGGAGGAATTGTTAAGTTTGACCCCTATAACAGTGATCAAGGCCTCTGGGGAAATATTATCAACTAACAAGTACATGTTTATTAGGCAAGAATGGGACTGGAATTGTGTCAAAACAAAGGCGTTAACTTCTCCGCATAGGAGCAAATGTATAAGCAGCAAAGGCAATTTTTCTCAAAAACATACTTTAAAAGGAAACTCGGCAATGGAAAACGGGTGAATAGGGAATGGCTGCGTTATTCACCATCAAAAGGTACTGTTTTCTGTTTTGCATGTAAAGTATTTGGTGACAACAAGGAAAAGCCTGCGTTTGTGAATGGTGGATTTTCTGACTGGAAACATGTTTATGGACATTTAGCAGACCATGAAAGCTATGATGTTCACAGGAAAACCRTTATTGCTTGTATGAATCAAGCTGCTGACATTGGGACAGTAGAYTCAAACCAGAAGAAACAGTTTGATGAGGAGTGTGAGTACTGGACAGAGGTTCTACAGAGGGTTGTGGCTGTAGTTAAGCTTTTGGCAGATTGAGGACCTACAAAGGCATGCAAGTCCGCATCAAGCAGGTAAGCTCACTAGCAGAGTGGGTTTCCTGCACAGCATACATTGAACCTGGTAGGAGTTAACAGTGTGAACCACTTCACGTTGGCAGGCAATTAAGGCAGGGCTGCAACTTAATTATAGTCATTGAATAGAGACATTGAAATCTTGTTCCAATACCAGCTGGTCAGCAGATGCTACYGCATCCAAAGCTTTGTGTCACAATTACATTGGGATCCAGCAGTCATTACTCAGTATTACAGATGATGAACACCAGAACTGGACCACAAGAGACGAGGCTAAGGCCCTGAATGAAAAAATGAATAATATAGAAATTGCTTTGTGCAACATGTGGAACACCATTCTTCAACATGTCCAGGGAGTGAGCACTGCTCTAAAACATTGGAAATGGACTTGGACAATGCAGTAGATTTGGTTCAGTCAATGCGTGACTGCTTCTTCTTGGTCTGCCGCCTTATCGTGGTGGAGAGGTTTGAGTGTCCCAATTATGCTAGGAGCTATGTTATCAGGGGCTTCACATCCCCGGTWGGGCCACCCAAGGCAAACAAGTCCTAGGTGAGGGATCAGGCAAAGTGCAGCCCAAAGACCCGTAATGATGAGTGCCAACGTTGAATTGAGAGTTCCCTTGCCTGGACGCGGGTCGATGGGGCCCCAGTCTGGAGCCAGGCCTGGAAGTGGGGCATGCTGGTGAGCACCTGGTGGCTGGGCTTTTACTAGGGGTGCAACGATACAGAAAATTCACGGTTCGGTTCAGTTCAATTCTTTAGTCTCACGGTTCGATA
>NW_013952681.1:102996-106293 GCF_001266775.1 Austrofundulus limnaeus | reverse complement strand
AGTGGATCTGCACTCAAAAATGCAGCCTAGGTGGAGTAGTCGAACACAGATCCACTGATCCTTTAACACAGAGCATCTTCAGAAGACAAGTTGATGAAGTAAAATTTTAAAATCTGTATTGTTCGATGCAGCACTGTTCGATACAGTTCAATACGGTTCGATACGGGTACGTGTATTGTTGCACCCCTAGCTTTTACCTATGGAGCCCAGCCAGGCACAGCCTGAAGAGGAACTGTGGGTCCTCCTTTCCATGGGCTCACCACCTGTGGGAGGGGCCAAAGGGGTTGGGTGCGATGTGTGTTGGGCAGTAGTCGCAGGTGAGGACCCTGGCGATCTGATCCCCAACTACAGAAACTGGCTCTAGGGAYATGGAATGTCACCTCTCTGGTGGGGAAGGAGCCTAAGCTGGTGTGTGTCATGGTCTGTGTTTATTTTCTTTAACTTTCTAGTGTTTTCAATGTTCCCCTGTTTTGCTCTGCCTTATAGCCCCACCCTCTCTCACCTGTGTCCTCTTGTGTCTACTCCAGGTGTGTCTCGTTGCCCTAATTAGTTTGCCTTTATATGCTGTATCCTGTCTTCAGTGTTTGTCCGATCATTGTGCTGCTTCCCTCAGCCAGTGAGGTGTCCTGCGTGTTCCTTGTTGTTCCAGAGAGTTTTGCTGCAYTGTCAGCTGTTTATTTTGGTTTTTCTAAATAAACTCTTTATTTTGCACTTTGGATCCTGCCTGCACTCTGGGTCATTCTGCAAAACCTCACAGTGTGTGAGATTGCGAGGTTCTGACTAGATATAGTCAGACTCACCTCGATGCACTGYTCTGGCTCTGGAACCAGTCTCCTTGAGMGGGGTTGGACACTCTTCCACTCTGRAGTTGYGGAGCTGGAGTGTGCATAGTTATGGCCCCCCATCTTGGTGCCTGTATGTTGGGGTTCACCCCGGTGAATGAGATGGTAGCCTCCCTCCGCCTACATATGGGGGGATGGGTTCTGACTGTTGTTTGTGCCTATGYGCCTTTTTGGAATCCTTGGAAAGGGTGCTGGAGAGTGCTCCTGATGAGGACTTCCTTGTCTTGCTGAGAGACTTCAACACTCATGTGGGCAATGACAGTAAGACAYGGAGGGGCATGGTTTGGAGGAACCCTGCCCCCCGATCTGAACCTGAACATTGTTTTTTATTGGACTTCTGTGCTTTTAATWGATCGTCCATAACAAACACCATGTTCAAACATAAGGGTGTCCATGGACTTAGCACCAGGAAACCCTAGGCTGCAGTTTGATATCAACTTTGCTGTTGTTTCATCTGATYTGCAGCCACATGTTTTGGACACTCAGGTGAAGAGAGGGGTGGAGCTAAACTGTCAACTGACCACTACCTGGTGTTGAGTTGGCTTCAATGGTGGGGGAGGATGCCAGTCAGACCTGGAAGACACAAACATATAGTGAGGGTCTRCTGGGAACATCTGGCAAAGTCTCCTGTGAGACTRAGCTTCAACTTACACCTCCGGGAGAACTTTGAACATGTTCCGGGTGAGGTGGAGGATATTGAGTCCGAGTGGGCCATGTTCCATGCCTCCATTATCAAGGCAACTTACCTGAGCTGTGGCCACAAGGTTGTCAGTGCCTGTTGTGGCAGCAACCCTTGAACCCCCTGGTGGACACCGGCAGTAAGGGATGCTGTCAGGCTGAAGAAAGAGTCCTATTGAGTCTTTTTGTCCTGTGGGMCTTCARAAGCAGCTGATAGGTATTGGCAGTTMAAGTGGATTGCAGMTTGGGTGGTTGCTGAGGCAAAAACTCGGGCAWRGGAGGAGTTTGTAGAGGCCATGGAAAAAGACTTCCATACGGCTTTGAGGSGATTCTGGTCCACCATCCGGCGTGTTGKGGGGAAAAGCGGTTCACCACCAAGACTGTTTATGGTGGGGATGGTGCGCTGCTGACCTCAACTTAGGACATTGTGGGTCACTGGGCAGAATGCTTCGAAGACCTCCTCAATCCCACCAGCACGTCTTCCCACGAGGAAGCAGAGCCTGAGGACCCTGGGTCGGACTCTCTAATCTCTTGTGCCAAGGTCACTGAGGTGTTAAAAAGCTCCTCGGTGGCAAGGCCCCGGGGGTGGATGAGATTTGCCCAGAGTTCCTTAAGGCTCTGGATGTTGTGG
Source organism: Austrofundulus limnaeus (assembly GCF_001266775.1). NCBI lineage: Eukaryota > Metazoa > Chordata > Actinopteri > Cyprinodontiformes > Rivulidae > Austrofundulus > Austrofundulus limnaeus. The sequence continues at coordinate 104,142 of NW_013952681.1, read as the reverse complement.
GGTTACGTTGGTTGACACAACTCTACAATATTGTGTGGACATAGGGGGCAGTTCTCCTGAATTGGCAGCCGGGGTGGTGGTCCCCCTATCTAAAAAGGGGGACCGCAGAGTGTGTTCCAACTATAGGGAGATCACACTTGTAAGCCTCCCTGGTAAGGTCTATTTAGGGGTCCTGGAGAGGAGGGTCCATCAGAAAGTCAAATCTTGAAATCAGGAAGAGCAGTGTGGTTTTCGTCCTGGTTGTGAAACACTGGACCAGCTCYACACCCTCAGCAGGGTCACGAAGGGTGCAAGGGAGTTAGCCCAACCAGTCTACTTGTGTTTTGTGAACTTGGAGAAGGTGTTCAACCATGTCCCTTGAGGAGTCCTGTGGGGAGTATGAGGTACCAAGAACTTTGATATGGGCTGTAAGGTCCCTGTACGACCAGTGCCAGAGTTCGGTCTGCATTGCTGGTAGTAATTCGGACTTGTTTCCTGTGAGAGTTGCACTCTGCCAGGGCTGCCCTTTGACACCAATTCTTTTCATAACTTTTATGAATTTCTAGGTGCAGCCAGGGTGTTGAGGGGATCCATTTTGGTGACCTTTGGATCCCATCTCTGCTTTTTGTGGATGATGTGGTCCCATTGGGTTCATCAAATCATGATCTCCAGTTCTCACTAGAATGGTTCGCAGAAGAGTGTGAAGTGGCCGGGATGAGGATCAGTGCCTCCAAATCTGAGACCATGGTCTTCAGCTGAAAAAGGGTAGTGTGCCGCCTCCGGGTCGGGGAAGAGGTTCTGCCCCAAGTGGAAGAGTTTAAGTATCTTGGGGTCTTGTTCATGAATGAGGGAAGAATGAAGCAGGAGATTGATAGATTGGTGCTGCATCTGCAGTGATGTGGGCGCTGTACAGAGTAATAATGAGCATCCTCTGTAGGGTGTCTGGGCTTTCCCTTAGAGTGAGAAGCTCAGTCATCCGGGAGGGACTCAGAATAAAACGCTCCTCCACGTCGAGAGGAGCCAGTTGAGGTGGCTTAGGCATACGGTTAGGATGCCTCCTGGACACCTCACGGGTGAGGTGTTCCAGACACGTCCCACTGGGAGGAGACTCAGAAGAAGACCCAGGACATGCTGGAGGGACTATGGCTACGTTCACACTGCAGGTCT
>NW_013952681.1:101278-102524 GCF_001266775.1 Austrofundulus limnaeus | reverse complement strand
TCATAGTTGAGGTCTACCTATGATGTCAATTACAGGCCTCTCTCATCTTTTTAAGTGGGAGAACTTGCACAATTGGTGACTGACTAAATACTTATTTTCCCCACTGTAGTATGAGGTACCAAGAACTTTGATATGGGCTGTAAGGTCCCTGTACGACGCCAGAGTTTGGTCTGCATTGCTGGTAGTAATTCGGACTCATTTCCTGTGAGAGTTGCACTCTGCCAGGGCTTCCCTTTGACACCAATTCTACTCATAACTTTTATGAATTTCTAGGTGCAGCCAGGGTGTTGAGGGGATCCGTTTTGGTGGCCTTAGGATCCCATCTCTGCTTTTTGTGGATGATGTGGTCCTATTGGCTTCATCAAATCATGATCTCCAGTTCTCACTAGAATGGTTCGCAGAAGAGTGTGAAGTGGCCGGGATGAGGATCAGTGCCTCCAAACCTGAGACCATGGTCTTCAGCTGGAAAAGGGTAGTGTGCCGCCTCCGGGTCGGGGAAGAGGTTCTGCCCCAAGTGGAAGAGTTTAAGTATCTTAGGGTCTTGTTCATGAATGAGGGAAGAATGAAGCAGGAGATCGATAGATTGGTGCTGCGTCTGCAGTGATGCGGGCACTGTACAGAGTAATAATGAGTTTCCTCCGCAGGGTGTCTGGGCTTTCCCTTAGACAGAGTGAGAAGCTCAGTCATCTGGGAGGGACTCAGAGTAAAACGCTCCTCCACGTCAAGAGGAGCCAGTTGAAGTGACTCAGGTAAATGGTTAGGATGCCTCCTGGATGCCTCATGGGTGAGTTGTTCCAGGCACGTCCCAATGGGAGGAGACTCAGAAGAAGACCCAGGACATGCTGGAGGGACTATGTTTCTCGGCTGATCTGGGAACACCTTGGGAATCTCCCAGATGATCTGGCCCCAGTGGCTGGGGAGAGGGTAGTCTTTGTTTCTCTGCTTAGGCTGCTGCCCCAGCAACTCGATCCTGGATAAGTGGAAGAAAACAGATGGATGGACATTGCATGACTACACAGCAAGCCTGCGAGACCAATTTCACATCTTTGAGACATCTCCAAAGAACATTTCATGATTTGGATGATTTTAAAGGACATAGTCATGGCTTTTTCTGCAAGGAAGACTAGAAGAAAGCACTTCTAAAGGTAAGACACTACACATTTTTTGCATGTGTGTGTGATGTGATTTTTACTGTAAAGTGCTTTGTTCACCTTAGTTGGTTGTTAAGTGCTATTTCAATCAATCA
>NW_013952681.1:97465-99982 GCF_001266775.1 Austrofundulus limnaeus | reverse complement strand
CATTTAACCTGCTTACTTCAGATATGCAGAGGGTTAGTGTGACAGAGAAAAATGTTGAGACAGACTGAGGTGAAGGCAGATGATCCACTGCAGAGACCCCTGAAAGGAGCAGCTGTACAAAGGAGAGAGAGAGAAAAAAAAAAAGACAAGGTCATGTGTCCAGTGGTCTGTATTCATACAGTGAAGTCATTTCTCACCGTCACTGATGGTTCTCATGGTCTATATTCAAAAAACACATGCTTTTTTCCAACACAAGTCATTCTATCAGGTGACATGAATCAGGACCTAAAATGTGGACTGGTTTTGTGTCAGGTGTTATTGCTAAATGTAAGTAATTTTCATTTTTATATATTGTAATTTAAGGCACTGAATGGAAGAAAAATATAGCAAGATCATTTTGTTACTAATATCTAATATCTTCAAGCTAAAGAAAGTATTGCTATGGCCCTAATGAGTGGAAAGGAGCACCAGGGATCCCTGTCGTGCAAAAATCTGAAGCAGGTTTAGTAAAAGGATGGACGAATGAAATGGGCTTAGACTGAGTATTAAGAAAAAAAGGAAAATGGAACAAAATGAAAAAAAAAATTCAGATCTTTAACTGGTTTTGAACTAAGGTTTAACAAACCTGCCCCACTGCACTTTAAAATGTATATGTTTGTATTGCCTGTGATGGACTTGCGACCTGTCCAGGGTGCACCCCGCCCCTCACGACTGTGACTGGTGGATATGGGCACCAGTGACCCCCATGACCCTGAAAAGAAGAAGCAGGTACAGATAATGGATGGATGTTTGTATTGCATGAACCACACAACAAAGTGGTGCTGCAATGAGTGCAGTTCTGCAGTTTTCACAGTCAAAAGATAGTGTGCAGTTCGACATACGCTCATGTAGCAAAAAAACCCCAGACTTCTATCAAACTGCTCCCCACTGAGCTGATAGTAGCTGGTCATGGAGCTCCTTCAGCGCCGTGATTTCCTCAAACTGCTTTCTGGGTCATAGCGTCACATGTACACACACACTCACCTGCYCTATACTGCTTTCTTTTCTCCTTTTCACAAACAGCACAAGTGTGATAGCTTGTTTTCTGTTAAACTGAACCACTGTCACCATAGAGTCCAGCTTCATGCCAACAACAGAGCCGGCCTGCCTGAYCAKCTTGTCCAGCCTGGATGCATTCTTTTTAGRTATGCTAAAACTGGTTGRTTCTACCATTTTTACATTGCCTGGTTTTGGCAAACTTGCTTTATTGTGTTTGTTAAACCGTTAAAACAATGCAAGATACTGCCGTCTGCCCTTGAGGTTTGAGTTGGTGATTGTAGGGGTCAAAGAGGCAGCAGAGCGTCCCCTCTGTTCCTGGAAGGCAGGACTCCACAGGGATCTGACAGATTGACCTGAATGGCAGCTGTGATAGATACACTGGGACCGCTTTGACCTTTCTGGCTGACATCCATGAGCTTGTGGTTGGCTCAGGCCRTTGCCAGCTCTGGGACTACAGAATCTGCTGAAATACTTTGTGGCCCCATTTATGCTGAATGTCTAAATCCTGATGTTTTGTATTACTGTAAACTATTCAGTGGTTCCCAACCCTGGTCCTCAAGTACCCCTATMCAGCATGTTTGACTTGTYCCCTGCTCTTCAGCAGGTCTTCAGAAGATKAATCACTCTTCAATCAAACCAGGTGTGTCAAATCAGGGAAWCATCTAAAAATCACTGCTKTAAATGTTGACCAACACCTGAAGAGMTTYTCTGAGCTTGATGAGWCATTTTCAAAATATAATATTGACTCAGTTTTATGTTTTAGTATTGCCTCTGGAAGCCATTGATTCTTTGCCATTTATTTGTAAATAATAAATCAGATAATGTATTAAAGCAATGATTCTCAACCCGGGTCCTCAAGGACTCATTTCCTGCATGTTTAGATGTTTCTCTGATTTGACACACCTGGTTTGAATAATAAGTGATTAACAATCTTCTGACGACCTGCTGAATAGCAGGGAAACCAGTAAAACCTGCTGGAGTCTTAACAGATTGCTGGGAACATGATGAAACTAATATTATAAGCTTTGGGTGGGTAGGTGATGCAAAACCAAGAAGTGTTGGATTAAGTCAACTTCAGTATAGTCCTACTGTTATTGTGGTTATTCCCATTACCAAAGGTAGTAATTTCCCCAAATTTTCAAACATGACTTTCTGTGTGGAAATTTGGGGAAATTCCTATAAAACCAATACAAAACCTATTTATATGCTTCAGAAGAAAGCTATACGAATTATAAATGATTGTTGTCATCCAACAAATGACATATTTATCACATTGCATACTTCCACTTTGTATACATAGGTGGTTTGAAACTAAAGAACCAAATTATGAATTCAGAAAGAAAGATTTATTTAGAAAAACAAAGGTTAGGACAAAAATTATAAATAATTGTACCTCAGAGGGATTTGTGTTTGGAATAATTGTTATGAAGAGTTAAAACTGTGTTCTTCACTAAGTAAATTTAAAATAATGTATAAAAT
>NW_013952681.1:93749-95679 GCF_001266775.1 Austrofundulus limnaeus | reverse complement strand
CATCTAAACTTTGCCATGCTTCTCCTCCTGCATACATTGTCCTACAGCTGCCATTGTAATTTTTATCTGTAAAGGTCCTGTGCCAAATGATTGCTATGCCTTTTGGTACCTGTACAACTTGTAGTTTTTGAAATATTAATGTTGAAACTTTATTCCAAATTCATAAAATGGGAGTCAATGGGGCCTTGTAATGGTCTAATACTGCCCCCAGCTGTAGTCAACTTTGTACTGCACCATAGTTTTTTGCATTTAATCTCAATAGTTCAGTGTTTACAATACTTATATGATTGTATTTTGATGTTTTACTATAATATTGTCTTAATATTGCTCTATTGTTGTAATATTATGCAGTTTAGTGTCAATACGTGTATTGGCAATGTGGACTCCTTTTGCACACATACAAACCAACCAACCCCTGGCACCACACTCAGCCAAAGCTCCAACAGTCTAATGGTCTATGTCATGGACTTTCATGTGGGAGATCAGGGTTCAAAACTCAGCTAACGCGACTTTAACAAAAAATCTATTTCAACTTCATATTGTCACTCAATTACCTTAATTACAAACACCTGCTGACATGACAGGCTCAAGCTGGTTTAGAAAACTTCTTTGAATTTGGTCAAAGCTCATTCTGCAAGTCCAGTGCTCCTGCATACTTTGTCCTACAGCTGTCATTGTAATTTCTATCTGTAAAGGTCCTGTGCCAAATGATTGCTATGCCTTTTGGTACCTGTACAACTTGTAGTTTTTGAAATATTAATGTTTAAACTTTATTCCCAATTCATATAATGAGTCAATGGGGCCTTGTAATGGTCCAATACTGTCCCCAGCTGTACTCAACTTGGTACTGCCCATAGTTTTTTGCATTTAATCTCAATAGTTCAGTGTTTACAATACTAATATGATTGTATTTTGATGTTTTACTATACTATTATCTTAATACTGCTCTATTGTTGTAATATTATGCAGTTTAGTGTCAATAATTGTATTAGCAATGTGGCCTCTTTCTGCACACATACAAACCAACCCCTGCCAACACCTTCTGCCACAACTCCATTGGTCTAATGGTCTATATCATGGACTTTCATGTGGGAGATCACGTTTCAAAACCCAGCTAATGCAACTTTAAGAAAAAAATCTCTTCAAACTTCATATTGTCACACAATTATCTTAATTCTAAACACCTGCTGACGTGACAGGCACAAGCTGGTATAGAAAACACATTTGAACTTGKTCAAAGTTCCTTCTGCAAGTCCAGTGCTGCAGGCAAAGCTATGCTACAATGACATGCTACATGGCAATGTACACTTGTTTTTACATCTTAAAAACCCATGTCTAGTTATTCAACTTATTCCGTCTTCTTCCATGTCGCCACGCTACTCTTCCTGCATACTTTGTCCTACAGCTGCCATTGTAATTTCTATCTGTAAAGGTCCTGTGCCAAATGATTGCTATGCCTTCTGGTGCCTGTACAACTTGTAGTTTTTGAAATATTAATGTTTAAACTTTATTCCAAAATTCATATAATGAGAGTCAATGGGGCCTTGTAATGGTTCAATACTGCCCCCTGCTGGACGCAACTTGGTACTGCTCCATACTTTAATAATATTTCATCTCAATTGTTCAGTGTTTACAATACTAATATGATTTATTGTATTTTGATGTTTTACTATACTATTGTCTTAATACTGCTCTATTGTTGTATTATATTGCACTTAAATGTCAATAATTGCATTGGCAAGGCAAACTTTTCTGTATACATACAATACAATCCCTGGGATTGTCCTCTGCCACATCTCATAGTCTCATGATGAGCACTGTGGGCTTTCATGCGGGAGATCAGGGTTCATATCCAGCTACTGCTACTTTAACAAAAATCTCTGCAAACTTCATATTGTCACACAATTACCTTAATTACAAACACCTGCTG
>NW_013952681.1:91011-92465 GCF_001266775.1 Austrofundulus limnaeus | reverse complement strand
TTGGGGGTGCAGCTTATAGTCCGGTGCGGCTTATATGTTAATGTTTGCGGATTTTTTTTTAAAATGGCAAGTGTGGCTTATAGTCCGAAAAATACGGTATGTGGATTTTTGAACACTGAAATAAAATGTTTAAGTTTGACATTTATTTTACAAACTCAAACATTTACCCAAATTCCCATGTTTTACAGCCCGTAAACAGTATTTTTTTCTATTTTAATTAACACTTTCTAAATATCCATCCATCTATCCAACAAACCATTATTTTAGCTTCCTTTTGTATGAGTTTGAATCATAAATGAAACTAGATACCGCATAGCGGTAACATAATGACCCCCGCACACACAAATGCACCAGAACTCAGAAGTCTTTACTCCTAATAAATGCCATGCTACTAGGTGCATCCCAAAATTGTAGTGGTTTGGGTGGGGGCACTGATTGGTGAGCCCTGCCAAATTTCATGTTGATTGGTGCAGCTGTTTTTGTGGTACGGTTGACCAAAAATCACTGGAAAAAAAAATAAATAAACAATACAAAAACAATATGACTCCCGCTTACGCTTCGCGTGCGGGGGTCATAATAAGTCTATGGAAAGAAACCCAGATGTCCTTCACAGGAACTTCCTCCAGCTCCTCCTGGAGAGTCCCAAGGTGTTCCAAAGCCAGAAAGCAAACGTAATTTCTCCAGAAAGTTCCAACTCTGCCCATAGAAAGTCCATAGAAAAAGATCCACAAGATGAATCCTAATCAGATGCCCAAACAACCTCAGCACAGACATTTTGATGCGGAGCAGCAGCTCTACTCACAGCTTCAGTCCCATGATGGAGAGCTCACTTTATTTCTGAGATTGGATCCTAAATTTTTCTGACATTATCCAAASCTCATAGCCAGAGCTAAGGGCTGGAAAAATCGTTGAACCAGTAAAACTTTGCCTTTAGGCTCAGTTGCTTCTTCACAGTGACAGACTGAAATAATGCTCTCMTTTCTGCATACGAAGCCCAGATTCTTCAATTATTTCCTTTTTCATCTTGCTATCACCCAGGATCAGGACCCCCATACATGGCCTCCTCTTGTCCTAAGTATGATATTTGTTAAATATTTCAGGAAAGCGTTATCACTGAATGCTGTAGTAGTGGTGTTACCCCAACAACAAACCATGGGTAACACAGGAAATTAAAGCTGCCCTCAACAGGGRAAAAGGCTGCCTTCTGGAGCAGGGACAGGGAGGCGAAGAGAGCAGCACAGCAGACGGTGAAAGTCCAGGGGCCTCATGTATCAACGGTGCGTACGCATAAAAAAGTTACATGCACCAGGTTCTACGTTCACGTTGTGATTGATAAAAACCAACGCTGCTGTGAGAATGTGCGGCAGCCACGCAAAGTTTTTCAGTCGACAGTTTTAACTCACAAAGTCATGAATCTGACCGGAATCCATAGAAATATGCTTTGTTGTGTTTTC
>NW_013952681.1:87171-90115 GCF_001266775.1 Austrofundulus limnaeus | reverse complement strand
TGACATGTACATGTTGTTATGTTTACCATAGTACCTTACACTGTCAGACTTTGTTTTTAGGGGTACTAATTGGGGTGGGTGTGGGGGGGGGGGGCTTCAACTCGCCTAGGGCACCAAAATGCCTAGAGCCAGCACTGGCTACTGGTTCTGTTTGGAGACAGGCGTCACAGTCCTTTTTACCTGGTACTTCGCAGCTTGTTATATAATGCATCATGTGTCGTTCAACAGCCTTCACTTCTTCTTCTCTCCACTTGCTTTTTCCCTTCCCAGCTGTTACACATGGAAACAAAATAAAATGTCAACTGAAAAATAATGATGAAACATATTTAATATAAGATATTCTAGGCCAAAATGTGAATTTAAAATGCTCTTTTTACCTTGTTTTTTGTTGGAGTCCTTCAAAGAAGATACACCCACATTACTTGCAGTGTCTTGCTGTAAATCTGAAAAGATGGAGTATGTATCATGATAAACACATATCTTTAAAAAGAATGGCATTGTTTTGTAACACATACAATCACTTATTTTATTCACTACATTCACCATATTTGGGTGCATTTCATATTTTATCACCTGTTGGTTTAATGCTGACGATGGTTTTTGTGGACCTGCCTTCCAAGTGGTCCAACATGACTGAATCTGAAGTGGCCTCCATGTTGCCCAGTGTGACCGAGTCACGTGTCTGCTCCGGATCCCCAGATGTCTCTGTTCCTGAACATCAAAAAAGTGTTAATGAAATCAAGTATCTATAAACTATGTTCAGTGTCAGAACTTTAATATTAAAACGTACTAAACAAGCCACAATACCTGTCTGCTGGTCTAGGCCAGCAATGGTCTCCTCATCAGAATCATTGTCAGTTATGTCAACCTTATCTGGTTGGGTGAAAACAGTCAAGACAAAGTATCAAAAAATCAAAAGGCCAAACACACCTTATATTTGAATCTTTGTAACTGAYGTTTCATACAAAATTTTACCAYCAGGRAGTATGTCAATGTCATCMAGTCCTTTGCCCTGCAGGTCAGACAGTTTCCCTTTTTCCATCGCTATCAGCAGTTTGCTGACTTTTGCCAGCTGTAGAGTACCATCTGGAAGCTGGTAGTATTCTTGGTGGATCCGGACGTCATGTCCAAGAAAGGTAGCAAGCCGGTCAAGTTCATTTTCTTTTAGATTTATTACTGTGGATAAAGTGGCAAYTTGTTTCCGCAATTTTGTTGATGTGAGTGCCTCCGGGTTCTTTGCRYCACATTGGTTTGCATACTTGCGAAGGCAGTCAGAGCCTCTGTAATGGGAAAGTGCACYTGGACGTGCAAACATGTACACATTCTCTGTGGGGACATCACATTTACTCCTGTTTTCCACAAGGAGGTTCAGTGCTGTGATCATATCAGGTSTYAGAACAGGCACCAYTCTTGACCTTTTACCACRAATCTMAACTATTTCAAAGTGATTCGCGAGYTTCCTCTCCAACTCACTGAGGCACATCATAATGTCGGGATTCAGTTCTGTGCGATTCCGGGATGTAAAAGACTGGACCTCCATTTYTGAAWCTTCCCCCTGCCTTCTTCTGTTAAATAGCACAACCTGTGTCAAAGTCACTTGAGCAAGATTTCCGAAGTTTGTTCTTTTAGATTTTTTTCCACTATGTCCTTTATGCATTTATCACACTCAGCTGCAAGAAACTGGTGCAGCAGCGAAACATCCTGTGTAAATGGCAAAAGCTGAGGTTTATTCCATTTGGCTTGCTGAAGTGTGCCCAATGCAGCAGATGAAATTGACTCTGCCCATTTTTTTCTGATACAGAGTGGCAAATTGCTTAGCTGACTCAGCAACATCATGGCGTTGCACAATTCCTGCAAGTTTGGTTAAACTGTGCCCCAGTTTTAGAGTCAAGGATGGGACCTTACAGTATATGAGTTGCTTTCCAAGTCATAACTACAGTAGCAACTTCTCTGACTGCTTCTAACACATGAGGAAAGATGCTGGGCATCACAAGATCTTCTATTGTCTTCAAAGGTGTTTTAGCTCTAGCGACTATCAACAGCCTTGCCATCTCTCTCATTTTCTGCCGAATGTAATCTTTCCTTCGGTTTCCTGGCATTGTACAGTGACTCACCAAGGTGAAGAATAACTCTTTCATCTTTTAAAACCACAGAAAWGTCATCCTGGATCATTTCACAAGCAATATTCCAAAGAGCTTCATGAACTTTTCTGGGTTTTGGCAAGTCAAGTTGTATCCGCTTTTGTCCAGTGGGATCTCTTTCAACAGGCTTCTGAGGACACCTTCTCACATGYCTCCAAAGGCTTTCTCTTGCATATTGCCCTTGACAAAATTTGCAATGACGGTAGTCCTCAGATTGTTTTTCATTAGTGGGTCTTCGACAAGCAAACAAATGCTCCAGCACYTTGGACTGCCACAGCAGCTTTATGTTTAAAAGTTTCCCTTTTTTTAAAGACACCGTAACAGCTCTCTTCTTTTGAGGGTTCCTTTATCAAACTTAATGCCTTTACAACATCAGTTTGATTACTGTGTGCACTTTCAAGATGTCTTGCCAATTTAGAAACAGTTTTTTTACAGTACAGACAATATTGCTGACARTATTGCTTGTTGTTGTATTTGTGTTTCGTTCCTCTTTTTGGTAATGGTGTGACTTTAACAGAGCTGCTATTGTGCGACATAATCTCTGTTGAATCAGCACTGCATCCCCCCTGAAATGTCATCGAACAGTTTTTCTGGAGAACTGTCTGTCACTCTCAGTTCCTCATTACGAACACTTGAGTCTGAGGCGCTGCCACTTGAGTCTGGAACATAGTCGATATCTTCAGAATCTGTTATCATCTGAAGACTCGAGATCAGAAATCTGATGGAAAAGAAAACGTTATTAAAGAACCATGAAAGATCCATAATGACCTGAAAAAGGGTTCATTTAAAACATAAAAGTAAAA
>NW_013952681.1:83121-84722 GCF_001266775.1 Austrofundulus limnaeus | reverse complement strand
CAATATATTTTAACCCTAAAATATCCTGAATCATTTTACAAAAGTAATTTATTCAATAAATAAATGGACAGAGAGCACAACCCCCCAATGTTAGACCTAAAGTTACGCCCTTGTATCGAATACATTATTTAAGAACAAAAATAGCCAAATCTATTGCAGTATTGTACAAAGTAAGGGAGTTATTCAATGATAAAGCTCTGTTTACATTACATAAAGTGTTAATTGTTCCACTCTTGATCTATTGCATTGAAGTCTGGGGGCAAAGCATGCAATACAATTACAAATCCTATTTTTATTTTACAGAAAAGAGTTATAAGAATTATCACCAGAAAACATTACAGTCACCCATCAAATATGTACATTGTTTTATTAATCGAAATTTTTAAAATTTTATGAGTTGGTTGATTATAATATTTTGCGGGTTATGTATAAGGCTCATAAAATGTATTACCTTTAAACATCCAATTAAATACTGTTAAGAAGGAAAGTTACTATCTTCAGGGAGTTGAGATTTTTGTAAAACCTAAAATTCTAACAAATTTGAAGGACTGATGTACATCAGTCCAAGGAATAAGACTGTGGAATAATCCGGAAAGTGATTATAAAAATGTTGGTTCAATGTATTTAAGAGAATTGAGTTAGTTTGTTAAAGAAATATGTAATTGTATAATGTAAGAACTGTTGTTTGAGAAGAATATCTATGTTTTGTTACTTGAAGATTATTATTGAACTAATTTTGAATTCATTTCTTGGAAAACAAGAGTCGATATACGGTTTTTTCTTCTTTCTGCTGTCTTTTATTTGTGATTTGTAGTTTTTGTTGTGCCATACCATACCATACCATACCATACCATACCATACCATACCATACCATACCATACCACTTTTATTTATAGAGCACTTTAAACAGCACAAGGCCAACCAAAGTGCTGTACAATAGACAGACACAACAGGACATATTCTGGCATTTTTTCAGAGCCGGGCGATGTCTTTTGCCGTTTTTTGGGAGGGGTCTTGTGTGACTCCTTAGTTGATCTTTTTCGGAGTGACCTCTTTTGGAGGAGAGGCCTTTGTTGGAGGAGACTCAGAGAAGATGCCTCCGACACTGATGCTTCACTGGCTGTGGTCGATGGTGTGTCTGATTCAGAGACATGTTTTTGTCTACATGTTTTCTTCCTTGGTTCTGGAACACCTGAGGTGCTGGGCTGTGGTTCTGGGGTCTTCTGATGGACCAAATGGGGCAGCGTGGCTGCCAGAATTTCTCTGATCCTGAAGACCTGCTTTAAGTCTGGGTTCTTGGTGTAGTAAATGTTTGTGGTTTTGGTGTCGTGGCACATGAGGTTGGTCAKAGCTTCACAGTCTTTGTCAGACAATGATGTCTTTGCCTGACAAGACAAAGGTGTGAAAACATTCATGAACCAAAGACTTGTACCTGTTGGTGGCAGAAGGTGGCAYAACAGAGTGGCAATACCTACATAGTCATCCAGGGCAGTCCGGATGAGCGTGAAGTTCCTGATCAAAATCTTAAGACCAGTCAAAAAAGTGCAAGAATTTGCATTTTGCACTATTGGATCTTAAGAAGGTTCTAAGTAGAGCTTCAC
>NW_013952681.1:77753-81671 GCF_001266775.1 Austrofundulus limnaeus | reverse complement strand
GTGAAGCTCTACTTAGAACCTTCTTAAGATCCAATAGTGCAAAATGCAAATTCTTGCACTTTTTTGACTGGTCTTAAGATTTTGATCAGGAGTGTATCTCTACTGTACCCCATGTCGGCCCACACCTTTTGCAGGTAGCTGTTTATGTTCTGTATTGCTTTGAACCCAAATGTGACTCTGACAAATTTGTTCTTCACCTCCAGTCTCTTTTTTACTTCAAGAAGGCGCTGGATCCATTTCAGCTCATCCAAAGTGAGGGGAAGGTTTGCGTCTCCCAACTTGACTGTGGTCTTGTGCTGTGTGACCTGTAAGCATGCAAATAAACAAACACAGAAGTTTGTTTACTGTGATCATTTTCAAACAGCATATACAGTATCGGAGCCAGAGTATTGAGACAGCAAAGCCTATATAAGAGAGTAGTAGTGTCGTAGGAATTACGACTATTTATGTTGCACCAATAAAGGACCAGTAACTGATCTATCTAAGTCAGTCTTCCTCACTTCAACTTTTCTGTTTTCTGGAGCCTCAAAAGTAAGTCCTCACCTTCATTTCTGATAAGTGTGACTGCTTGCATAACAGACAATCAATAAAACTGTAGGCAGGAAGCAGTTTGAACCAGTCCAGGCTTGTGTGTTTGAACAGAAGTGTGAAGGTCTCATCTTCAGCTGCTGTCGGATTAATTCCCAGTCTGAGATAACYTCAGCTTTCTTGTCACTCTGCTGCCTTTTCTCATTCTGGAAGCTTCCTAATACTTTATCTACTGTATCTACAACTACAGTTGTAGTATCAGTTTAAAGGAAACCCAGTGAGAAAATGTATTCACTGTAGAAATGCATGACTAATATATCAACTTATCTAATGCAATTACCATAACTTAACACTAAACCATATTTTGAAGCATGTTACCCAGGAGAGAATTCTACGCTCCTGTCATRAGGGTCAACTCATTTTTGATTCAAGCACTGATGTGAAAAGCTTCACTTGTCCCTAAGATTATCTGTGCTGATCCCCAACCATCTAATATAACCGATGTTGGTCCTTCAGGTCTTCAGGGAGGACTGCTGTTAGTATGGTTGGACACCTTCCTAATGAAGTGTAGAAAGACAGATTAGTTCATTGACATGCCTCACTCGCCCTCTTAAATTCAATTATCCTCTCCCTTGAATTAAATTATCACCTGCTTGTCAGGACAGATGTGTTTCTTAGAAGGAAAGGTAAAAGGAGATTGAATGCAGAAGGTGTTGCTAAGGCCTTGTCCACACAGGATTTTTTTTCCATAAAAAACAATCTTTTAATTTGTCATTTAAAAAGATGTCCTTGTAAAAAATGGAAATGTTTTTATTTTTCATGGAAATTACAAAAAACATTCAAAAATCTATATTGCCTTTTGTGTTACTATAATGCAGCCACAAAAATACACTAGAAACAAGAAACAAGACATGCAGTTTAGAAATAAACCTTACATATTAAGTTGAAACCATAAAACATACATTCTAACTAACAAGAACTTTTTTGTGGACTGACCAAAACTGGGACTTCTGTCTTGTGTTACATTAAAGGGGAGTGGGGGTTGGGGTTAAGTATTGTCAAAGCACATAGTTCAATTATATACCATAATCAAGTAACTGTTCACAACTTTTCAAAGGAGTGTTGTATTTTGTTGTAAAAAAAAGCAACATCATATAATGTCATTTATGGACAATGGGAATTCAGGATACAGTAGAACCTTACTTCAACGATCTCACGTCGGACATAGAAATACGTTTTCTGAAGAAGCGGAGAAAGTAAAGAGTAGTAATATGTCTCCCAGTCATATTCTCATACATTTCTGATTTCCGATAAAGCCCTTTCTGATAATATGTCAATGTTGAGTTAGTTTTTCTGAAGAAATTATAAGTAAGTAAAGTTTTATTTATATAGCGACTTTCACAGAAATAAATTCACAAGGTGCTGTACATTCAGGGAAGGGGGGAGGGGGTAGTCAAGACAGGTCATGAAGCAAACACAGTTGTGCTACCTTTTAGACAACAAGAACTACAGAAAAACTAAAAACCACACAAGGGAAGATGAGGAAAAAAGCAAAAACATCACATTATATCAACACTGTGACACACTATGGTGTTTATGAAAAAAACCTCTGCATAGGGCAGATTTATTAGCCAGAGGAGTGAGTGAGTTTAGGGGCAGGGGCGGAGTGGGGAAACTTTTCAGCCCGGGAGTTTAATGGCCAAGACCGGCCCAATTTTTGTACYTATAAAAWATTAGACAAAGATGCAGKACTAGCATGTAATATTTTTGCATTTTGTATTCACCGATCAAAACCTGCCTCTTCACACTTCATCAACAACAAAGTAAATGTTTCTGCTGTGGTGCAATAATGTGTACTCAATCACACCTACATGATGTTCACCTGTATTATACAATGTACTGTAGCAGCTCTTTAATCTCACCAGGAGTTCAGTTTGACAACTAGTTTCATAGAACACAGTTCAGTTCTGTAGTACACAGGTGTTGCACTACAGGTGTGTTAGTTTATTCTCTCTAATGTTAAACAATGAGCATCAGAAGCATTGTAATGTGTGTGAGGGGGGCATTAGTGGGGGGTCTGGGGGTCCTCCACCAGAAAATTTTGAAACTAGAAGATGCAGTTTCCTGAATTCTGGTGTATTTTACCAGGTTCCTAAATATACTTTTACCTACATAAAACACTTGATTAAATAACTAAATTAGAGACAGAGTCTAGTTGAATCCTCCTGTTTTTAAACTCACTGCTGTGGCTCAGATAATGAAATTAATGTGACAATTTATCACAAACAATGAATTTTACTTTATATTGTTTGTTCTTGATTTAGTTTTATTTGTAACATGTCAATGTGCCAAACATCTGCATGTTTAAAATATAAACTACACAATGAACAGATCATTTATTTTTCTGACTAAATGACAGGTCCACTCATAAACTGACATGACATCATGCAGCCTTTGTGTCAAACAGTGGTCATATAAAATATAACTTTCATCAGTTTTATCATCCTGTAAATATAAAGAAAAACTGATACATGGATGTTTGGAACTGATCAGAAATCTAATGATGGATGAATTGACAGATTTATTTATTGATGTTTATTTAACAGGAAAATCCTAATTATGAAAAACAATTTCTACCACTTTCTAGAAATAAAACTTAAAGTTGTTAATCATACTGTAAGTTGTGCTTTTAGATCCATAATTTCTTTCATTAAGTTCACACAGCTGACTAGAATAAACTCAAAATAAATATTAATTTGAGTAAACATTTTATATTTCATTCACACCTGCCCAGCACCTTCACTGCTCACCTGACAGAACTCTACCTGCTGAATCTGCCTCTGCCTCTCAGCTCCTACATCAACAGGCATGGACATGGATTAAATATTGATGGATTAAATATTGATGGACTAAATATTGATGGATTAAGTATTCGGTTATTTTTACTGTCACCTGAAGTCAGCAAAAAGTCAAGAAAATATCATGAAATAACATGAATAAATTAACAGATGACTAATTGTTCTTTCCATGATCCCATTATTAAAAGTTAGTTCTCTGCACATGAAGCACTGTTTTTATGCAGAAAATACTGAAACTCTAAAAAAAATTAAAATTTTATTCTTGCTAATAATACAAACAGTACTACTTTGAATGTTTGAATTGACCAATTTCTGTCATTTACTAGCTTCAGTTTCCTTATTCTTGTCATTAAAATACAGTTTAACTGATTACAAACACCTCAATAATAGATTCAAATTCATCACTGGACTTAAYTTATAGCTAACATTAATGGATCACCTGGACTAACTAACTGCACTTGGCTGCAGAAGGCAATGTGCACAGCCTGTGTGTGTGTGTGTGTGTGTGTGTGTGTGTGTGTGTGTGTGTGTG
>NW_013952681.1:75789-77723 GCF_001266775.1 Austrofundulus limnaeus | reverse complement strand
TGTGTGTGTGTGTGTGTGTGTGTGTGTGTGTGTGTGTGTGTGTGTGTGTGTGTGTGTGTGTGTGCGCGCGCCTACGGTTTTTTGCAGCCTGGTGGGGACCATTTTCCCTTTAAACACAGCCTGGTGGTGAGGACGCACTGGTCCTTTATGGGGGAAAAGCCCGGTCCCCGTTGGGGAAAATACTGTTGGGTGGTCAGGGTTAGGCTGTAGAAATGACCGGTAAATGAATGGAAGTCAATGTAAAGTCCCCACAAGAATAGATGAATAAATTCTTGACTGTGTGTGCGACACCGCTCCGCTTTGTCACAAGGAGGAAGGGAGGGAGGAGCGGGCTGTCTTTGCTCCTCCAGCTCTTTGTGTGAAAAAGGGAGGGGAGCAGGCTGTCTTTGCTGCTGCAGCTCTATGTGTGAAAAAGGGAGGGAGGAGCGGGCTGTCTGCTGCTGCAGCTCTGTGTGTGAAAAAGGGAGGGAGGAGCAGGCTGTCTTTGCTGCTGCAGCTCTATGTGTGAAAAAGGGAGGGAGGAGCGGGCTGTCTGCTGCTGCAGCTCTGTGTGTGAAAAAGGGAGGGAGGAGCGGGCTGTCTTTGCTTCTGCAGCTCTGTGGAAGCGTCAGTGAACTAACAGAAGTTCATCATCAGTTTTGATTGGAGATTTTTTTTTGTCCTATCATCCCCGTACTAACTGCGCCCATCGGACCAGCCCATTAATGATCCAGCCCAGCGAGATTCATCCCGATTGTCCCAATTACCCACTCCGCCCTTGTTAAGGGGGCCAAAAAAATCCAGTCCCCAAAACCAGCACAACCAAAGTTAAGAATATTGATGGTATTCATTCTGTGTGGCCCTCAGCCTGCTCCAGGACCCATATCAGACATGGTGAGAGAGGAGGAGGTCCCTTCAGGTCCCTGAAGACCTGAAGATCGGTTTTATTAGATGGTTGGGGATCAGCACAGATAATCTTAGGGACGAGGGAAGCTTTTCACATCAGTGCTTGAATCAAAAATGAGTTGACCCTATGCCTCGTCGACGTAATCCAACCAGGAAGAATTTAGTCAACAGCTCAAGGCCATGTAGGGGAGCCAGATTCTGTAATCAGTTGTTTTGGGAACAGAAGAGTTAGGCAGACAATAACAATTTTCCATCTGCTTTAATGTTTCTGCTGGTACATCTCAAGGTGGCGAATACAATTAAACAAATAAAATGTGGACAAATTCCGACGAGCTGATCTATCAGCCTCTCCAAGATCAATTCCATCTAGCCAGCAAAGTCCAGGGACCACAGCCGGCCTGCGACCCTCAATGGAACCACTTGCAGACCGAGTCCAGTTCGCTCAAGGGAAATGTCAGAGTGCTGATAGTATATGCCTATCCATCAAATTGGTCAGTCAGCCAGGAGATGAAAAGCCGCCGACGTTGTTTTGAAGAACACCAGGAGACCACCGAGCCAATCTGTAGAATCCAGTGATCAGAATCTAGACATGTATCCAGAACAGAGAAGAACCCACCTTTGACAAGTCCTCCCATGGAAGAAGAAAAAACTTTGTTCCAAAAGTTTTATTGAGAGATCTGCTAAACAAATCCATAAAAATAACCATAATTTTTGGTTTTGGATGAAAATATAGAGAAGGCTCCAAGCAGCAAAGCAGGGAAGATAAATAAGGGCAGGAGAGAAGGAAAAAGCATCTTACTCTTCCGAGAGCGGAAAATAAAAAATAAAAAACCCATATATTATGAAGCTATGTTTTGCAATGAAATCATTAACATCCACCAGTTTAAAAATATGTTTTGCTAATAAATCATAGTAATTGTAAAGAAATATTTCTCCCCCTCTCGTCTGTTGGAACTGTGTGGGGGAGATGAGGGAATGACATAACATGATATAAAGCTCATAAAAGTTGGTTTTACATAACACACACACACACACACACACACACACAC
>NW_013952681.1:74237-75689 GCF_001266775.1 Austrofundulus limnaeus | reverse complement strand
ACACACACACACACACACACACACTAGGACTGGGCGATATGTAGGGTTGTGCTGGTCACTTCCTCAACTCCGACGGGTATTTTTATTTATTTATTTATTCATTTATTTTAGTTTGTTTAACATTATCAACATTGTTTAACTTTGTGTGGGGGGAAAAGCCATGAACATTAAGTAGTAAAAAATAAACAAAAAAATCACTTTGATCATAAAATCAACAAATAAATAAAAAACAAAATTGCATTGAGTATGACAGCTCTTGCTAATGCATACTTTAGTAGTTCATAAATTCCTACTGCATGAGTTGTATTTATTCATCTCTATGGTTGTCTCTTTGGTGTGCAGAGCAGGAGCTCTGGGAAACAAGCTCCTAAATTAACTTTGTCAAGGAGACAGCAGGAAATCAAGAGTCTCATCCAGCAGAGAAGGAAACTTCGGAAACTGTGGAAAAAATCCTCTGGGTTGGAGAAAGAAGGTATTAAACTGACATTAAAACTCGGCTGGCAGCTCTTCGTAGAACAGAGAACCTTCGTAAACGCAGAAAAAAGAGAGAACAAACAAGAACGAACTTCTACAGTATAAAGATCCCTTTAAATTCCTCAAAAGGATGTTTGTTGTGGAGAAAAGTGGAACCTTGATAACAGCGACCTTTCTGGGTAGAGTTTGAATGTTCTCTCCATGCATGTGTGGGTTCTCTCCGGGTACTCCGATTTCCTCACACAGACCAAAAACATGACTYTTAGGTTAATTGATAACTGAATTGTCCCTAGGTGTGAGTGAGAGAGTGAATGGTTGTTTGTCTTGTTTGTTTCTATATGTGTCCCTGCGATGGACTTGTGACCTGTCCAGGGTGTACCCCGCCCCTCGCACTGTGACTGCTGGATATGGGCACCATTGATCCCCGTGACCCTGATGGATGGATGGATATAATATAAAATTAATGGCAATATGAGGGCAACATAGCAAGTTATGAATAGTGTTCTGAAAAATCATAAGTTAAATCAGGTATCTCACAATATTTTGTAAAGGATGGCAATGAAATCCGTGATCAAAATGAATTTGTAAATGGTTTTAATCATTATTTTGTGAAAGTTGGCCCAAGTCCTGGAGCTAAAATACCAGAAGTAGATAAAAATGTCAGTCAGTCATGAGTTGTACCAACAGTATTTTCCTTGATGAAACTAATAAAGAAGAAATATTGAATAATGTAAAAAAAATCTTATTGACAAAAGATCAAAAGATTGGATAGACATCGATATGATGTTCATGAAGGATATAAAGAATTGTGTTATTGAACCGTTTACATATACACTCACCGGCCACTTTATTAGGTACACCACGCTAGTAACGGGTTGGACCCACTTTTGCCTTCAGAACTGCCTCAGTTCTTCGTGGCATAGATTCAACAAGGTGCTGGAAGCATTCCTCAGAGATTTTGGTCCATATTGACATGAT
>NW_013952681.1:72015-73445 GCF_001266775.1 Austrofundulus limnaeus | reverse complement strand
CCTAATAAAGTGGCCGGTGAGTGTATATGTAATTTATCATTTTCAACTGGTGTCTTTCTGGACATTATGAAAGTAGCCAAGGTAATTCCTTTTTTTAAGGATGGTGAGAAATGTCTGATCAACAATTACAGACCAGTATCCTAGTTGCCACAGTTTTCAAAGATTTTAGAGAAACCATTTGTGACAAGATTAGATCAATATATTGATAAACAGAATGTATTAAGTAACATTCTATATAGGTTTAGAGCAAATAATTCTACATCAATGGCTCTCTTGGAATTAATAGAACAAATAACAAATGCTGTTGATCAAAAAGAGTATTGTGCTGGTATTTATGTTGATTTAAAGAAAACAAACGACACTATAGACCTTTTGCCAAAACATCATCACGCATGCGTACGTGCGGTTTTCGCGCATTTTCCGGAAATCGGGGGGAAAGCCGCCAAACAAGTTGAGTATTTACATTACTTCCAATGATAGCAATGGCGGAAAAGTGACTTTTGTAGTGTGTGTAATTGTTTGAGGTGATGTGACCGAGTAAAAGACAGTGAACTTTGTCCCTTTTAGCAAATTCCTCTAGGAAAATCAAGCAAAGCTACCGAAAGAAGAAAGCTGTGGCTCAAAGCACTTCGCCACCAGGACTTCACTCCGACAAAAAACATTAAAAGTGTGTAATCAGCATTTTTTTCTGGCATATTGATCTGAACTCTGTGGACTACATTCCTACATTACATCTTGTGAAACTGACAAAAGAGAGAACAACCTCCCACAGCAAAACAGCATGCTACTGGACAGATGAGAAGCTAGCTAGTGCAACAACTCAGAATGAAAAACTGGAACTGCTAGGCCTCGCTGTACCAAAGGTTTCCGCCTGTGACATGCAAGAAGATTCTTCCTGCAACCAACCAGCACAAATAACATGTGAATTAAATGTAAAACACATGCAGCACTGTAAAAATTAAGAGACCATTGCACAGTTATCCTGTATTTGGTGGAAAGCCTTCGACCAAAATGATTTCTGAACCCTTCCTGAGTTAAAACAGTATTGTATTATAGAATATGACATTGTTTACTTACATTATTTGGGGTCTGCACTGTAAACAGAAACTAGTTGATTCAACTTAAAATTCTGTGGTAAAGGGCTGCCTTAAAATTTAAGTTGTGAGAAAACATTATTTAGTTATCTTAATTAAACTTTATTAGTGAACTCAACTTAAGTACATCTAACCAACAGTACATCTGGGGGTGTGGGTGTGGGTGTCAGGGTCTTTATTCCCATCCCGTTCCCCAACTGCCATTTGGGGAGGGGGTCCTGAAGAAGGGCGGACCACCAGGTGCGGTCCTGGGCTGTGGGTGGGCTCGGGTCTTGGACGGTGGCTCTTGGTTCCTGTGGGTGCCCCCCTGGCCGGGGTGGCTGCCGGGTTCCGGGG
>NW_013952681.1:66011-70075 GCF_001266775.1 Austrofundulus limnaeus | reverse complement strand
ATATCAATATCCAATATTGGTGTTATGGCTGATAACTYATATTTACCAATATTACACAAACACAATTTATATAAATGTATGCAAAAATACACTTGTGTCTTTTTCTATGCTTTAAAAAAATGACCAGGCCACTGACATATCTCTTTTCTTAAGTTTTTCCTGGCTGGCCATCGTCACTATCACTAACAGATCCCACTTGACCAACCATTTCCCCTCCKAAAACAGAAACACCAAGCTCAAAAGTGGGAAGTGTCAAGATTTTTTTTACTCTAAAACCTTTGAAAAATACTGTTTCAAGGCTCCAAAAATCTATTTTTGTGTCAATGCAAGGTTGAAACAATAAATAAACTTTAATGTATTCATAAAAACTGGTTTCTTGTGAACAAGGTCTGAGTGTCTACCGTTTTTCCACTTTACCAAAACCAATTAAATATTTTTTTTTTGTAAGAGAATGTTTAAACTATTAAAATAATATCATCAAATTAGAAATAGACAGTGATGTCTTCTGTGAATTAGTTTAGGAGTTTTGGGCACAATAATTACAACTAATGTAATCTATCTTTTGTGGTGACATTTGGTTTTTGTCATTTTCTGCCATGAGGCACTATAAAGATTGACATTTGCGCAGCTGTGCTTCTTCAGGTGATGATGGAGTGGAGCCATTTGTCCCRGACTGCAGAGAGTTTTTGCTGCCTCAGGCACCTCACATGCTCCATCCCCCATAAACTCACTCACTCAGATTCCTCATCTTCCTCACTCATGTTCCTGTGACTACAGCTGCACAGATTATTCAGAAGTTTATGGTCCACAGGACAGAAGACAATGTCTTTGGATGTGTTCACAAGATGAAAACAGTTTGTATACTGAAGAGACAAATAATAGGAACGGTAATAGTCCATGGACTAGGGTGTCTCACCGTGCACCTACTGAACTTCTCTGGTATTTTCARGTACCCTAGGGTCCACTCTTTCAGAAAATGCATGTTAACAGAAAAAAGTTGGGTCTCACTGTCCCCCAGGGACCGCTTTGTGACCACACCCCCTTTCTATTGTGACCATCAAAATTAGGAGTACAGAAAACTTGACTGCCAATAACTTTGCTATAAACGAACCAAATTTTATAAACAAGTTATCAGCAGATTCATATAGATTAGTTCTTCGATTTACATGACATTTCATTAAGCAAATATGCACTCGATGATGCCATCAGGGGGTCAAAATGTCACAGGGGGTCCACTCTTTTAATAAAAGCACATTAATAGAAAAAAAGGTGTCTCACTGCCCCCCAGGGACCACTTTTGACCACACCTCTTTTCCATTGTGACCATCAAAATTAGGGGTACAGGGAACTTAACTGCCAATAACTTTGCTATAAACCAACCAAATTTTAAAAACAGGATTCATATTGATTAGCTCTTCAATTTACATGAAATTTCATTAAGCAAATGTGCAAACAATGATGTGATCGGGAGGTCAAAAGGTCACAACCCTAACAGAAGATGAAAATTTTCATCTTTTTAGTCTGTGGGTTAGGGTGGGTCACCATGCACACCCCACTWCTGAACTTCTCTGGTATTTRCATGTACCCCAGGGTTCATTCTTTAAAAAAGAAAAGCATGTTAACAGAAAAAATMTTGGGTCTCACTGGCCCCCAGCGACCACTTTTTGACCACACCCCTTTTTCATTTTGAACATCAAAGTTAGGTATATACAGGGAACTTAACTGCCAATAACTTCGCTAATAACCAACCAAATTTTAAAAACAAGGTATCAGCAGATTCMTACTGACTAGCTCTTTGATTGAAATAACATTTCATTAAAGAAATATGTGGAAATATGTCATAAGAGGGTCGAAATATCACAACCCCAACAGAAGATGAAATTTTTCATCTTTTATCTGAGTTTACCAKACAGATTTCTATATATTCCCCTTACTTCACTTACCTTTTCATGCACCTTAGGATCCACTTATTCATAAAAAGTCTGTAAACAAAATTAAATTTGATGACAATGGAAATCATGATTGGTTGGACAGTGATTGTAAATGACAGGGATCTTTAACCTGAAGAACTGATGTGAGAGTGACAGGTTTAGCACATGCCATTGGGCATAAAGATGTATTAAATTGATACATTAATTTCTCAYATTTTACATCAACCAGTGTCATGACAAGATGGGCAGAAAACACGTTGAAAGGATGTTAAATAGACAAACAGTCTTGCGGGTATGGTCGTAAAATCATTTATTAATGGGCAGACATTAAACAGAAAACAAGCAAGAAGTCTGTCAGATGTGGCTGCCCGACTGAGGGCGGAAAAGCAATGTTATACCTTCAGCTATCATCATGTGATAAAGAACAACCAATCACAACCTGCCTCATGTCACTAACAGCCAATGACAAGCTCTAAATCCCAAGGTGACCATATCGGTACGTGGAAAGAGGCCATCTTGATGCTGTAGCTTCTGACGTCCGGAGCCACCGATTAAAGAAACAGTCATAAGATATTACAAGATACGAACAGTGGACAGTGTCAAGGTGATAGAAATAATTAGTCCACCACAACCAGTTTAAAAGAAAAATTAAAGTTCAGGCTAATCAAAGAACAATTCTGTGAAAGCCTCCCAATTTCAACAAACGGTCTAATGTGTTACTTTTACCTCCTGGCTGGTAACACCTGCTGGTTGCATAAATAATCAACAAAAGCACATCTAAATGAAAGACCAAGTCAATATCAATCATTTAACACCAGATTTATGACATTTTATTCTGACATGACATTTTATTCTGACATGGTGAATCTACATGTGAGTTTGTCATCACAGAACTTCTGAACTGTGCACACAAGGGGGTGTGGTCAAAAAGTGGTCCTTATCAAGTTGTATGTACCAACTTTAATGTTAACAGACTTTTTTCTGAATAAGTGGATCCTAAGGTGTATGAAAAAGCCAAGTAAGTTGAATATTTAGGATCTGTGTGGTAAACTCAGATAAAAGATGAAAAATTTCATCTTCTTTTTGGGGTTGTGACATTTTGACCCTCTGATGACATCATTGTTTGCATATTTGTTTAATGAAATGCCATGCAAATCGAAGAGCTAATCATTATGAATCTGCTGTTACTGCCAATACCTTTGCTGTAACCCAACCTCTGTTTGAGCCAAACTGGAATTAATGGAAGACAGCTGACGAGGACACCAGATCATAAAAAAGTCAACTGAACATTGATTATGTTTGTTGTGACTCAGCGCAATATAAACTGAAGTGAATTGAACATCAGCAGAAGTAGCTAAAACTCATTCTGGAGAAGGTACCTGTTGGTTAAGTTGTGATTTAAAATATTATGGTTCATTTAATTACAAGATATATTAATACAGTTGATCTGTGTTTATCTACTTTGAATTCATAGTTTGTGGATGGGAATGTTGTGTGTAACAACACAAATGACTTTGTAGCTTGTTTATTTAGCTTGTAGAGTAGAATTAGGTTTACAACCCGCTATTAGGCTGGTGGGCCAAGTTAGATGAACTGGGGGTAACCCCTGGGGATTACAGAAGATTACATGGTCTTATAACAGGAGGACACTCAACCCCTTTGAAGGAGACCCTTTAAAAGCCTGACAGCTATACAGAAATGCAGTTCATGTTATTGACATCATATGGATTGTACCTTTTCTGTATATGAATTCCTTGCAGCAAGTAAAAGAGAGCTCAACCCGATCTCCTGCTTGTTCATCATTCCATGTATCTTGATAATTAATTTATTTAACAGTACCTTTCAAACCAGAGGCAGCTGGAGCAGACAATTCAGATTGTTTTTCGGCTTAAATATTCTCAGCAACACAAATGTGGAAACGTTTACTAATCTTCAGACCATTGCTGTCCATCCATCCATCCATTTTCTTCCACCTATCCGGGGTCGGGTCGCGGGGGCAGCAGCTTCAGAAGGGAGGCCCAGACCTCCCTCTCCCCAGCCACTTCTTCCAACTCCTCCGGGGGAACTCCAAGGTGTTCCCAGGCCAGCTGAGAGACATACAGTGGTTTGCAAAAGTATTCATACCCCTTGAAC
>NW_013952681.1:60254-62902 GCF_001266775.1 Austrofundulus limnaeus | reverse complement strand
CAGGCGCTCGCCATCGTGCCCCACCTCCAGGCCTGGCTCCAGAGGGGGGCCCCGGTGGCCCGCGTCCGGGCGAGGGAACGCCAGATCCAATGTTTTTTYACATCATAAGGGGTCTTCGGGCTGCGCTTTGTCTGGTTCCTCACCTAGGAACTGTCTGCCTTGGGTCACCCTACCTGGGGCATAAAGCCCCAGACAGCATAGCTCCTAGGATCATTGGGACACTCAAACCCCTCCACCACGATAAGGTAGCAGCCCAAGGAGAGGACCATTGCTGTGTTTTTTCTAAATATTGTCCATTCCCTCCCCCTCCATTTGTTCTTCATTTAAGATTTCAGTGGTTTCATTAAACTATGTGTCAGTTTTTCCATCAGATATGCGTTTTCATCATCTAGATCCATCCATCAAAGACCGACAAGTCCACCTGGTTCCATTCTCTTAGACAGACAGGAATTTTACAGATCCAATGAGGAAAAATAGTGCAACCCATTGTTACAAACCATCTTTGTCTGAAAAGTTATCAAGATGTATGCAAACAAACTAAAATTATTTGTTTTATTTAAAAAATGTGTACAAAATAATAAATAAAATGAAAACATTGCCATAGGCTAACATGTTTACCTTTTTTATATGCTCTGCTGAGTGTCACTTTTAGTGTCAGTGTTGTCCAAGACAATTTGTCTTATTTTATTACAATAATTATTTGTCCATGTTTAATGTTCATGACCCACCATGTTTTCAAATTATATATCCAGCAAAATATGATAGTGAAATAAAAAAATGCTATGTTTCATTGAAATTCTTTAAAAATAACACTAAATTGTTTTGAAAATGATTTTTAGTGAGTTTTCTAGCTGTTGCTCTGAAAAATTGTTCAATGCATATGGTCAATGATGTCGGGTGAGTGTTGTGAACACACAAGTTCTGAACCAACAAAAAATTATCAATTCATGTTTGTTTATTGGGTCTGTGTTGCATGAAACACAACCTTATTGCTGCATAAAACTAAAGGTTCCCTCAAGCTAATTACATAAAAGTCCAGAAAAGCTGAATTGCTTTATCTCTCTGAGCTGGAGTCTGGAATATTTAAAATTATCAGTYAAAAGAGGGCTGTGTAGGGAGTATTCTTACCAGATGCCCAAACCTCCTGAAATGATTTCTATTTCAAGAAATGTGGAGCAGCATTTCTACTCAAGTCTCTCCCYGTTAGATGAACTTCTCACCCTATCTTTAAAGGAAATCCCTGCATAGAAAACTTATGTCGACCTCCTTTCACCACAATCTTAATCTGTTAGTCCTCACCCAGAGTTTGTGATCATAAGTGAGGGTAGAAACATAGATTGTAGATTTGCACAAATGAATAAAACAATTAATAGGAGCATCAGCTTTAAAATAGATGTGTCAGACACAGTTCATGCTGTATAAGGATACATGGGTAGATCAACAGATKACTAAATGTATCTAAGAAACTTGTTTGTTTATCGGTTGATTCTTTTGTGTTTTATATGACTTTTATGGCCTGGTCAAGGTGTAAGGGTCGACAACATAAGGTGGAGCCCAAGAACAGAAGTGGAAGAGCCAGCCACACTGAATATTTCTTGCAGAAGAAAAGGTCAYAACAACAAACAAGTCCAAACTCTTCACCCAACATATTTTCTGTCTGAATCCTAAAAGAACAGAAGACACAAAATAATAAAACACTTCCTGATCCTGACTTTCTACTCCGAAATAAAACAGAGCACTGTCTGCAGAGGGATTGAATCACCATTTTTTTCAATGTTCAATATGCTTACACCAAGAAATGAGTTTAAAAGACTGACATATCGACTACTGGAGCATTCAAATCCTAACAGAAAATTCACAAAAGCTGTTGTCATTGATGCTCTGAGATCTGAAAAGTTTTATACATTTTTTGAAGAGCGATGTGTAGGAGTGCAGATATTTTGCAGTAGTTGTTCTGAATTTCTTGCACAGATTTTTATTCAGCTCTTAAGTAAAATGTACGGAACATTTATTTATAAAACAATAAAAACGTGTATCTGGTCCCTGAGGGATTTGAAAAGACTGTATATGAACAGGGAAGGCAAATATACCTGCTTTTGATACTATATATTCCAGTGGTTCCCAAATTATTTCAGCTTTTGACCCACAAAATACCCACAGCAGAGGCCTGTGCCCCCAGCTGTTGTCAYATGATAAACATTGTTTTCCTGTCAAATAAACGGCATATAACATTATTTATTACATCATTTTTGTCAATTTTCAGTACACTAATCTTATTATTTTGTAACAACAAAGGCAAAAAAATGTTAGCTGTCATTTTCAAGTGTAACTAATTCTGAAAATATTTTCAGGACCTCACCTTGATGTTTCAGGACCCCACTGTGGGTCCCAACCCCAGCTGTGGGAACCACTGATATATTCTACTGTGTATAAGAACAGAAGTGATTTTTTTAGCTTGTCTTGCAAGCAGAGGAAGCATTATTATCCATCACCAGGTGCAAAGTCGTTGGTCTTGACCACCATAAAGTCATCTTTGGCCACCCAGTCCTGTGAGGAAACTATCTTTTAAAGCAATACTAAAACAAGAAAACATAACTTTCTTAAATGAACGAGGCGGTCAGGTCACACACACACACACACACACACAC
>NW_013952681.1:57563-59654 GCF_001266775.1 Austrofundulus limnaeus | reverse complement strand
ATTTATAGTAATCTGGAAAAATAAATACTAAAGCAATTTCAAACAAAAAACGAGATAAAGTTCTCCTTTGTTATTTTAATTGGTGCATTTCAAATGTATTTATTTAGTGGTTCATTTATATAATTCTGCTTTTATTTCTAATTATGTCAGTTTTTGTCCTCCGTACTGCAGAAGCCTGATAATCATCCATTCATATCAGGTGTGTTGGAGCAGAGAAGCAAGTAAAACATGCAGGGCTGCGGCCCTCCAGGACCAGGATTGCCCACCACTGGTTTAGAACATGTCTGAAAGAACGGTGCAGTCTCATTTCTGAACTTATGCATTTTGTGAAAGAGACTGATATTTCAGTTAAAATACATAAACAAAAATATTGATCAGAGTATAGTATCACCCCCAACTTTATGGACTTCATTTTTATTTATGTTTTACATTTATTTTTATTTGTGGACTTTATCTACTTTTTTATTTTTGTATTATACTTGAATAAATATGGTAGGTGTTTTTTTTTTCTTTAAGCAGATCCAGTTCTTTAAAAAACAAGGGATTGTTATAACTAATAAAGTGAAATTTTAAGGTGTAGCCACACTCAGCCTATGAAAAAACCTCAAGCATTTGATAACTTTTAATCCTTCATGCTCCAAGACGACACTGACCAAGTTTGAAACCGAAACAGCAAATAAATGTAAGTACCAGAAATGGTAATAATAATAAAAACAGATTCAACTTAAAATATCTTCTTGTTGTTTGTGAGACATGACTGCAAGAGACTTTTTTAAAGTTCTCAGGAATCCCAGTTACATTTAAAAAAAACCTTCCTTTCTTTATTTTGGGGTTTATTTATATTTTTCAGTGCATTTATATATTTATTTCTTTAATATGAAGTAAAACAGCTGTCCATCAGAGTTCCTTTATCATGCATATTTTATGGTGAGTGCAACTAAAATGGTAACAACTGAGCATTTGAAAGAAATATATAAAATTGTGAAATGAAAAGCTATCAGTGCAATGGCACGCTGCTCTTGTTCAAATTACAGAGATGTTTCAAAGAGTTGGATTGGATGTACTGATGAAAAATTCACAACCATGCAGCTTGTGGCTTCACTTTCTGTTTGTCTCTTAATACTGCAGCTGCTGGGCCCCCTGTATTTCTTTGACTGTGGATTTCAGTTTGTGTGGTTGAGTACTGATACAAGCTGGCGAGTCAAGAGTGAAGACCTTTCTTTTTGAAAGCTTTAGGATTGCTCTGGAATTAGACATTTGGAAAGCTTTCAGCACATCATGATTTTTTTAAAATAGAACAAAAAATACTCTTTCAAGCAATCACATGTGAAAGGTGCATTKGCTCAACATAGGAGTTAGGCTTTTTCATTTACAAACTTCAAAAGTAAATGTGTTCATATAAGATACTGTGATACAACATTTTTTATTATTATTATTATTAATATTATTATTATGTGCATAAAAAAGTTGAAACTGCTGCTTCTGTTACTCCAGAACAAGCAGCAAGTAATGGACGGATGGACGGACAGACATGTGGATGAATATATATATAAAAAAAGGTTTTCCATTCAGCGTTGTAGTTTAACTGTTCTGACTTTTTGCTGCATGAGAGATCCTCTTATTTTTATTGTGAGGTTACAAAGTGTCTGCCATTCATCACAGTACTTCAGCATCAGTTTTGGAAACGGACTGTACAATGGTGGGTCTGTGACAGAACAGCTGAAGTCCTGGGACTGGATTTGATGTAAGAGAGGAAGATTTATTAAAGTGAAGAATAACTTGGGCAGACAAGGATGTATTGAAATGTCTTCTCTGCAGCAGAGAGGTGACGCAGCACAATTTTTAGTTGTGTAAGCATGTGAAATCAAGTCTGTCAAAGCTCAGAATTTACTGTATATTCCAAARGGTGCAGGGTGGTGTTTGCATCATCAAATAGAACCAAAAGAGAATCTGTCAATTCAAAAGAATCATGGGATTTTGGTGCATATTAAAACCTATTTTAACTAGACATGGATTTTTGCAATGAAAAAACAAGTGTGCATTGCCTTGTAGCATGTCATTGCCTGCAGCAATGGACTTGCAGAATGAACT
>NW_013952681.1:54246-55546 GCF_001266775.1 Austrofundulus limnaeus | reverse complement strand
TATATATACAGTATATAAAACAATACGTTTATTTGTGTAGCACCTTTCACAACACAGTTAAAAAGTGCTTTACATCATATAGTAAAATCAAAACACATGAGAACATAGCACAAATAAAAAAACATGCGAAGGTATGCTGTAGTTTGTACCAATTGGAGGCATTTAAGGTTTTTATTAGGCAGACCAACAGAGAATTGCAGTAATAAAAATGACAGAAAATAAAAGCATGAATGAGGGAAGTTGCATCTGCAAATGAGATAATTGATCTTAATTTGGCAATATTTCTGATGTGATAAAAGCCAGTTTTAAGCACCCACTTCGGATGTTATCATCCATGAAATGGACGTTATTATGCATTATCAGTCCCCTAGAATGGCTTCAGAATGTCCCGCCTGAGCCGGTTAGCAGGTTCCCCATCCCAGAGAATGGCTTCCGATTGTCAGCTGGTTAGTATGAGGCATAAAGCCACTATCTGGTTAATATGAGGCATAAAACCACTATCTGGTTAACATGAGGCATAAAAAATGATTAATATGAGGCTTAAATCCACTAAGGTTAACTTTAGAGCAAACGACATGGTTACCGCTAAAGACACCGCCCTCCAATGGTTGTATATTGTGGCCTCCCAATAGGGCAATGGGTAGAGTGTTAGACCAGGGTTCAAGACCGATAAGGACGCAAAAAATTTATTACAATTTCTTTTGGTTATTTACACATTCATTGTCATTGATGTATTAACCCACTAGGGGGCACTGTCGGGACAGCCTGAAGCCTAGAAGGCACAGTTGGTTCCCTCTGAAGCCATTGTAAGGGACTGATAATGCCCAATAATGTCATGGACTGATAACATCAGAATCCCCTGGTTTTGATACAAACTTCCACAGCTTGGTCGCTGAGTCCTCCGCTAGGAGAGACCAGCTACTTCCTCACTAGCTGCGTTTCCATTGCAAATGTGCGCAAAACTTTGTCGATATTCTGTTAATGTCGAAAAACAGTTTCCCAACTGTGGTGTTTCCATTAAGAAATGCTATTAAATTCATGTGTGAATATGTTTGTTCTCGTGATAAGTCATTACAAACATGGCAGCGATGGACGTAAACACATAGCATGTTGCTACCGCGACACTAGAGCTCATCATCAGAGGAGACATCGGCGTCTTTTATCGAGGCTTTCCAGKGACAAGTCCCTACTTGGGAGCAGCTACGTATGCTGTGTTTTTGGGAAATTGTAGTCGGTGACTTTACTATTTTATACTACTTCTGTCATATTACTACTACTTCTACTTCCTGCTATCTTCTTC
>NW_013952681.1:52066-53866 GCF_001266775.1 Austrofundulus limnaeus | reverse complement strand
ATGGAAACACAGCTAGTGAAGCACAAGAGCGTTCTTTCAACTAACTGAACAGTTGTTAGTTTACAGCAAAGGTGTTAGTCGAAAAAGATAGGAAGTGTTATTGAGGCACCGCCAGGTGTTGTTTTCTTAAAAATAATTGTTGATGTCTATACAGCCTGTTCTGACCTGATCAAACTTCCCGGGGTCCAACCACGCCAAATCAGCAAGGAGAGGGCAATGTGCAACAAATCATCTGTGGATTGCCTCAATAGCTGTGTCCAGGATAGTGTTGTGCACTTTGACCTCTTTTACTTTTGCAGCATTGATATATATCACATCTTCAGCCATCTTTCCAGCCCTGCATTTTCTCTTCGTGGCTCTTTCTCAGGTAGGGCAGCCTCAACTTCCATGTCAGTATTGTCCTCCCCCTCCTCCAGTTTCTCATTTGTCTATTTCACAAATCTGTCTGCAGCTGCCTTCACAGTTGTGTAGTCTCTGGTGATGCTCTGAGGCTGTCTTGTGTGGCAGTCACCATATGATGGGCAGAGAGGATGTCCATACCCTTTGAGTGGAAATACTTGGACTGGGGAGTTGTTTGCTAAAAACACTATAAGGAAAATCTGTGCCATTAACAGTTTTGTGTTTTAAGAGATACTCTTTAAAGCCTTGTGTTTTGGCACGAATGTCTGGCTTTTCCTTTTCCCACTTTTTGATGGCATCCAGTGTGAGCACTGCACCAATGAAGAGGCCAATCTTTCGGTTTCAAAAATATCCAAATATTTTTTGGAGAGCATCGTGCTTTGTCCACTATCATGTCTTACCAATTGCACTGAGGTGCCTGTGTATCGTTTCCTCTTGGGTTTGTTTTTCTCATGGATTAACCCTCTGATGGGACTCCTTGATAAAAACAACTATGTCTTTAAGTAGACTAAAGAGTGGTCCACTTTCAATGACAGTTTGTGTTGTGCTAGCAAGCACAAGATTAAGTGCATGTGCATAGCATGCATGAGTTGGAGACTGAGAGGTCATCGGTGCTGAAAAGCCTTTGTATGAACCCTGCATATTTGAAACCCCATCTGTTGCACATGGCCTTGTCCAAATTCAGATGCTCTAAAACTCCTAAGAGCAAGTCCACAAAGAACTGCTCTGTGGAGGCTTCATACCTCACCATGGCAACAATCCTCTCCTGCATAGCCTCTGTGACATACCTATGGATTACTAAACACTGTTCATAATCTGTTTTGTCCTGAGTTGTGTCTAGCTGAACAGAAAACATTCCAGCTTTCTGGACACACTGGCATTGCTCTCTTGATCTAAGTGCCCAAGTGCATCAATCACAGAGTTAACTGTTGTTTTGGAGAGCAGGGTGATGAGAAACCCTCTACCTCTTGATCCACGGACTGATGCAACCTGCTTTTCTCCACACAGTCATTCAAATGTTTTTAAGGCAAATATCATGTTTTCCTAATAACACAGTCAGTTCCAATAGTGTTATCATCCAAAGTGTATGCGGCCTCATTCTCAACCTGCCTATAGCTCAGCCCCCTCTTCCCAAGTACTTTGACCACATCCACTACTTGCTCCAAAACTTGGTACCTCTTTCCACTTGTTACCTGTAGTCTGACATCTGACTGCCAGCAAACAAGCTGCTGATGTTGCTTTTCTTTTTTTTTTTTTGTGCACCATGAGAAAAAAAGCTTCAGTACATGTCTAGTGTGCAGTGCTCCTTTGATTTGATTTGATTTATTGATTTAACAGGAAACGATTACTAAAAATCAAGCCTGACTCAGCATAATTGCTGTTTTACAGCAGGTTCCTGTT
>NW_013952681.1:42736-46499 GCF_001266775.1 Austrofundulus limnaeus | reverse complement strand
GTGCAGTACGGTGTCGCCCCTTTTTTCTTGTCCAGTCAGGTGTGTCCCTTTAACAAAGTCCGTCAAATCAGGTGTGTTGTTTTAGAGTCGCCTTTCGTTGTGACACGCCCACTCGTCCACAGAGACCCCTACTTGGTGACATCACAGGCCGTGGGAATAGAAAACTTGACATTAATATACATGAAAAATACATTTACTTAGAGTAAATATGCCCCTGGGTGCATTTTTTGGTCCTAGGACTGTTTTTTTAAGAAGAACATACCCAAAGTTAAAAAATTCAATTTTGCATAATAGGTCACCTTTAAGATCTTTTAAGACCATTAGGAATGACATTTAAGACCAAACGGACACATTAACAGTAACATTCAAATGGTCCCAGAAATTTTAACATAAAAACCTTTCATTGCTATCAATTTAGCTAAAACAAGAGCACTAAATTATTTTTAAATGAAATGGTCATATCTATGAGACCTTCATATCACCTGCCGTGGACCACTTCCAACCGAGTGCAAAAATAAAGTCAAACCAAGTCTCATTGAAAATACACTTTATGAACTTCTTTGTTTTTTGGGCAGGTCAACAAGCCACGTATGCAGGGGTCTGTAGCAGCAAAGAGGTTGGAAACTTAGAAGTAAGCTTGTCATTTTTTGCCTGCAGTTATCACAGGATTTGTAGAACTGGTAGGAAACTTAGCGCTTCATGAAGACAGATCGCGTCAACCTCTGAATACTGTGCTTTACTCTGTTTATTTATGCAGCCAACACTTCTTGGGAATGATCAAAAGTAAAAAAGAAATTAAGATATGACAAATTAAGTTTAAGACCTTGTATGAAAATCTGGGTGCTTTTAATACTTTTTAGGCCTAAAATTTAGATTTTCAAATTTTAGACTTTTTAGGACCCTGCACGAACCCTGAAAAAAGCACAGTGTAAAGCAAACCACGCTAAACAAAACATAAATAAAAAGATAATAAATAAATTAAGTCTGCTTTTAATCCGGACTTAAACAAGTGGATCAAATAACTTTCCTGGTGTAACTACACCCATTTATACAGAATCAAGACATTTATTTATATGCTCCATCATTTTTAAAATCAGGTTTATATCATCTTCAAGWATAAACTGTAATCTTAATCTAAAGCAGGGTAGATTTAAACAGGTTGTTTTATTGTTTGTGCAAGAGATTTTGTTATTTCAGACCATGACAAATACATATTTTTCATGGTCTGAAAATGAAAATGGTCCGAAAAAGAGAAAATATCCAGTGAGTYGCAGTTCTGTGGTGCCTTGTTGATGCCAGAGGTCAGTGGAGAATGACCAGACTGGTTCAGTAACAGTAATTCAAATAACTTCTCATCACAACCAAGGTAGGCAGAAGAGCATCTCTGAATGCACAACATGTCAAACATTGAGGCAGATGGGCTACAGCAGCAGAAGACCACACCAGGTGTCACTCCTGTCAGCTAAGAACAGGAAACAATAGAAGACTGGAAACTGTTGCCTGGTCTGATGAGTCTRGATTTCTGCTGRYACATTCMYATGGTWGGGTCAGAATTTGGCATCAACAARGTGAAAGCATGGATCTATCCTGCCCTGTATCAACYGTTCAGGRTCKGGCTGGTGGTGGTGGTSCAATGGTGTGGAGGATGTTTTCCTGGCACACTTCATACTWACAGCATCGTGTCAARGCCACAGCCTACCTGAGRATTGRTGCTGACCATGRCCATCCCTTTATGACRACAGTGTACCCATCTTCTGATGGCTACRTCCAGCAGGATAACAAACCATTTCATAAAGCARGAATCATCTCAGACTGGTATGTTGAACACTACAATGAGTTCACTGTACTCAAATGGRCTCCACAGTCACGATGATCTCAATCCAATAGACCTTTGGGWTGTGGRGGAACGYGAGATTRACATCATGGATGTGCAGCRGACAAATCTGCGGCAACTGRGTGATGCCATCATGTWAATATGGACCAAAATCTCTGAGGAATGTTTCCAGRARCTTGTTGAATCTATYCCATGAAAGATTAAGGCAGTTCTGAAGGGAAAAGATGGTACAACCCAGTACTAGCAAGGTGTACCTAATAAGTGGCCAGTGAGTGTATATCAGGCAGGGCCCTCAGGTTGTGAACCACAATTTTAAATGATAGCTGTAAAAAGCAGAAATTAAAACATTTARTGAGAACAAAAATATATTATTAAGACTTTGAATTCTATTTTTTTACCATCCCATTGAAGCATGTTCTCAATACTCTGCCACAACGATAAACTACTGACCTCGCTATAAAAGTTTTCAAAACCATWGAGGATTTAGTAGCATAATGAGGAGCCTGTAGTATCCTTATTACAAAGATCATTCACATTCTGAATTTTTTATATTGTCAGGGTTGACAACATGCAAGAAGTGACCTTCATWTTTTATGCTTTTTTGTATTAAACAACACAAATAATGAAACATGTTTTACCTTTAACACAAAACATTTTAGTTTTTGCTCTTCCAAAAAAGAGATTTGAAGTTTGAATGTGGCACTTTTAAAATCAGTTTCTCATTTTGTCTACATTGAATTGTCCTTGTTTTGTTTTAGGAGAAGACTTTTATTCTTGACAAGATGGCTGTTTGTGTATTTTGTTTAATGCAACGCTTTTGTATTTTCTGTATCTTTTTTCTCTGTTTTTTCAAATGCAAAACTGTCTACCTTTATGCTTTTCAAACTTTCTACTGTTTCTGCCTTTTGCGTCTCTTATACTTTCAGCAGTCATTCAGTACTCAGYATTCACAATGCATTTTATTCAGCAAATGCAAATTTCTCTACTTTGTTTATTTGCATTTATTTACTCTAGAAGCTGGTTTTCTATCACTGCCTCTTAATTAAACCACAACTGACTTCAAACAGCTGATGGAAAGAAGCCTGATATTCATGACACTGTTGCATGATCACAGTACCTGAAGGAGACTAATTGTACAATTTAAATTCTAACATCTAAGTTGCCCCAAAATATACAATCATTGAGTTTAAGTAGCTTCATTTTTTCCAGTACTTTGCTTTTGTTGTTCACTTGCTGTTGGTACTATTATGGTTACATCTTCACAGCTATGTGGTTTTTTCTCTCTCAGTTTCTCTCATCTCAGATGTTTCCTTGAGACATAAATATGGAAACGTCCAGTATTACCAATAATTCCCTGTGTTTTTACCAGAAGATATTTTGTTTTCAAGCAGAAATGTTTAAGAAAATGTTCTGACATCCTCACAGTGTTTTCTRTGTTTCATTACATCCAGCTTGTATTTCCAAGAGTGGAAGTGTGTTGATGGCAATCCAGATTGGACAAATCAAACATGTGGATCCAATCCAAGCCTCACAGGTGTGTTGTCAGTGCAGTAAAAGCTATCACACCTGACTGTGTGAAGTCCAGGGGCGGACTGGCCATTGGGAGTACCGGGACTTTTCCTGGTGGGCCGGTGCATCACTGGGCCTGCGGAGGCAGCGAGGAAAAAAAGTTGTGTAGCTGCGTTCAATACCAATAGATTGTGATAATGCACCAATTTATTGTTTACCAACCACAAACAAAGACTGAAGAAGAATAAAAGTTTGCTGAAGAAGAAGTAAGAAGAAGAAAACAAATAATAAAAATAAGAAGAGCAAAAATGGAGAATAAACTTAAGGGAGGAAAACAAAAATAGAGAGAAAAGAAAAAAGCATCTACAAGCAAATTCAGCCGTGTCAATTTATTTATTTATTGATTGATTGATTGATTGA